>NW_005843235.1:65389-87420 GCF_000455745.1 Alligator sinensis
GGCCGGTGCAGACCTGGCCGGCCTCCTCCAGTCCCCAGCAGCACATGGGAAGCTGGCTTCAGCTGCATGCTGTTTTTCCTGGCCGGTGCCGACCCGGTTCTGCCCAGGCAGGTCCTGCAGCACCATGTCACCCCGGGCATGCGTGCCATGTCAACCAGCACCATATCAACCCCTGCAACTTCACTGGTGTCAAAGGTCACGTGACATCACTTCCTGATATGATACCACTTCCTGTGACATCTCTGAACATGGCTCGCCAGCCCACTGGGTGATGAAAAGTTTGTGATCCGGCCCCACATTCAAAAAGGTTGGACACCCGTGGTCTATACTGAGCCAATGACAATAAACACTACCATGCCCACCTTTTAGGTACCCAGCTGCCAGAATGGAATTCACAGCCCTGACTTAGGCACCTATGCTCCCTGCACAAGGCATAAGGACATTTGGACATCTCAAAATAGAATTCTCAACAGAGCAAGAAAATACCTAAGCTAGGCAATAGGTCACAATGAAGAGAGCAGCATGTCCTAAACTTCACCTCTTTACTAGACTCAGGTGTGTACTTGCAATCCTAACTTAAGCGTGTATGCAAGAATAAGATTCCTAGGCCCAATACGTGTTCCTGGATTTAGATGCACATGTTATACTTTTGGGTAGCTCTATATCTTATTATACTAATAAAAGATTCATGGGACCAAGAGAAAACTGCAAGAGGAAACAGGACGCTAAGCCAGAGGACTGTGCAAGAGAAAACAGGACCAGGGCACTCATCTGGGAGATGCCAATACTGGATTCTGGTACCTGATCCTAACTCTGTTTTTATCCAATGACTGTGTAATGTAAAATGCATAAGCAGAAAGGGTGGAATGTGTCTCCATCTCAGTTTTATATATAGCTTTGTGGTTTAAAGCACTTCCCTGGGATATGGGAGATGTGGGGTTGAACCCCCTTAGGCAGAGGAGTATGCACTTTAAGTACTGGACAATTACATTATACATTGACAGAGGTCACCATTTGCACTGCCTGTTTTGTTTGTTTGTTTTTAACAAACAAAAGCAGCTTTGTGCTGCACTGAAGTCATTCTCCATACTCCAAATATGCATACCATATCAGGTTCCTCAGGGTGATTAAGCATCAACAACTCCTTTCTAAAATTATGGAAATGATACCATTCATATGCAAACACTGATGTTAAAACATCCACCCAAAGCCAAAGGAATGAACTTAATGTGTTAAATCCTCATGATGAAAACATTACAGTCTTGTTATTTTTTGTTTCAGAAGATGAAAATGTAGCTTATAAACAGATGTTCAGAAACTGGGGGTTTCCAAGACAGAAACTATTTATTATAAAAAGGCTTTTGATGTGGGGCTGTCATTTCTAAGCAGGATTTTAATTGCACTTTATCAGTACTTGATAAGGTAGGAGAAAATTAAAGATTAAAAATGTTAATTAACCCCAGACAACATTGTTTTACCATTTAGCATAATGAAAAGCTTTAAAATCCTCCTGTAATCCAAAGTCCTTCATATAAAAAGAGTTAATGCAAAAACCTTCCTAGAAAAAGCACAACCTCATGGAGCTGCTGAAGGAGATTAAAAATCCAATTGCATTGCTGACTCAGAAAAGTAATATCCCAAGAATTATGTTACAAATGCATTCTCTTTCATTAGCAACTGCACCTTGTCATTGTGACAATGTTTCCTTTTCAACTGCATCTTGATACTTGATCTACTATTTATTATTTTACATTTAAGATTTTTCAAGAGATGCAAAAAGCATAAACTATTACCATTTTATATTCAGAAAGAAATCAGATAACAGTCTGTGTATATGATGTAACCAATTTGAAGCACAGTGAGTCTACATTTTATTCTGCAATATAATTCTCATTAACTCACTGTTATCTAATCACATGCAGTTTTCTAACTTAAAAGGTGAATATTTCCATCACTGGGAATTACTTGAATGTGTCATTGTATCAAGTTAGACTTCACAAATGTGGAAGTTTTAAACAATTCCTTATACTTCTCAACTCTACATTAATTTCCTTTTGAGGGTTGGAGAATATGCTGTTTAGGAGTCCCAAGCCTTCTCTGACCTGAGTCCAATACCACAGAACATAAGGTTTTGTTGAGGCATACCTTTTCTCTTAGATGGTTTTGGCCATTTGTTGGTCTATTCCAGGGGCTGGCAATGTTTTTGGACAGAGTACCAAAAATACCTGCAACCCTGACTTGTAAGATGTTGGTGTGCCAGGAGTGGACAGTGAGGGAGCCCAAAGGGCTTGATCCTTGTTGCAGCAGCGCAGCCCTGACCCCTTTCCCAAGGCCCGAGTGCCAAGCAAAACGCTGTCATGCACTGTGCTCTGGCATGCATGCTAAGAGTTGCCTACCCCTGGCAAAGGTCTCATGTGGATTTCCAAAAAGCTATTATTTTTTCATGAATTATTTTCTCCTATTCCCCACATCCGCTGTTAGCTTTACCCCCATACTATAGAATATGACTCAAGACTCAGCAGCAACACTCACTGCTGGCTGTTGTTTACAAAGTCTGCCCTGTGGCTTAGGGAACAGCTGGAAGGGAATTACATGCATCAGATGAATCTCCCCAAAACGCATCAACAGAAGCTATATGAAGAGGAGTCCTGTTAGTTTTGTATAACTAAACTCATGCGTGGGATTTTTCATCTAAGTTAAAAAAAAAGTTCACAGAACTAAGCATACTTGATTAAATGCTTAAAAATGTACATAATCGTGTGTATATTAAAGACAACATTTCTTGTATGTCTATTTTAAGAATATATATTGAAACTCAGGATTCTAAATCGTGTATAACCAACCTCTGCATCAAAACAAAACATGGCCCTCAAGACCCTTAGGGTCTAAGATCTGTACACTGTTTTGAACTGAAAATATATTCTGGGTTATCCTGAAACTGTTAAATTAGGGCGGCTGCCATTGCGGAAGGAGCTGAATGTAGGGCAGCACACCCTACAGGGGCTTAGAAAAGGAACTGAGACAAAGGGCAGTACTAAGAGCAGGTGCCATAAACCGCCTTCCCTGCTGGCAGTCTACTGCATCAAATAGGAGGAATGAGAGAAAGATTAGTTTGTGTTGCTCCACTGTCATGAAACCAGTTCTCCGGCTCAAAAAGATGGGTACCTACTTGCTTTAAGTAATCCTATACCCATGTCAGCTCAATACAAGCTTAATTTGTTATAAAACAAGTATAACTTACTGTGGTTGATAGAGAAAGAGCTCAATTATGTTGTCTCTGCCTTTGGGGTGGTTAAAGAACACAAACAAAGACCAATGGATGAGCCATGTCCTCTGCTGAAGAGACTGGAGTGGCGAGCTGACAGACTAAAAAGAAGAAATGAAAAAAGGGAATTTTTTAACTAGTGGGATAAGATACAATGAAAATATTAAATATCCCTAGCTGTGAAGACCAGTATTCCCCTTTCTTTAGGGACAGTGAAACTACATAGAGTGATGAATAAAGAAAAAGCAAACAAATCTTCATGTAGTGATTCTAACAGATAACTTGTAACATTTTCAGACAGAAATGTTATTTTCACATCAAAAGCATCCTTTAAAAATCATATGCGTACTCAATCCTAATGGTAGAAAAATACTATCCAAAACCCAGCTTTGACCTTATGGAGGTTGAAGACTGACTATAGAACACAGGACTGCTGAAGAAAGGTTTAGGGTTTGGGGGCTTTTTAATTGAAGTTTCTCTTCAATTCCCAATTATACTTTCAAAAGACAAGAGCATAATTTTAAAACAAGAGAGATTTTAAGCTAATTGAAAACAATTCCAGTAAAAGCGGCATTGATTTCAGAATCTTTAATAACCCTTCCTTAGAATTCACTTATCCTTCTCCTTGTGGCTTAGACTTTGTGCTTGTCCCACACTTCTGAATTTCTTCGTTTTCTCTTTTTAAGGAGTTTTTGGATAAGCCTTCTAAACCTCCTTTTGTTTCTCCCTTCTTCCAGAAAGCCACACAGTTAAGTTAAGTTACCTTTCTTATAATGGATGAGGTTTGGACATGGCTTAGAGAAAGTTCTAATACTTCCTGGCAAAAAAACAGCTTAAAAGCAATATCAATAAAAGCAAAGTGTGATGTAGTGCATAAAAAGTGTTTTAAAAACTGGCAACACATTTCCCCTTCCCCCCTGCTTAACTCTCCCTCTTCTCTGTTTAATACAATCAAACTTTTACTCACATTATTATCTATAGTTTCTTTCAATCTTGTGAGATCTTCCATGGCTGCATCCCAATTTTGCATTAGAATTTCAGATGCCAGTTTTCCCCAGAGCGAACTCAGAGCATTTCTATCTGTTGCTGGAACCTGTATTAAATAAACCAAAGCAAAACCAATTACAATAACCACAATAATTTAATTTTTTTACTTAGTTGAGTATTTTTATAAATTACTTGCTGGCAGCATTTGTATAACAGAACAAGCCATAACCTGGGTTGATCCAAGTTTTTCTAAATAAATAAAATGAACATTTTATTTTTAATAAAGAGTTTTTATTTTGTACAAAAGTCAGAAACCAGACTTTCAAGCACTGGAGGTGAGGAAAGAGACAAGGAAACTGGCAACAGGTCAGTACTGATGAAGACTCTTTAGTAAACACTACAGTGGTACTGGGAAAGTTCATTGGATTTTTCAGTTCATAATGCAGTAAACATTTTAAAACTGCCTAAAGCTAAGGATTGGCAAAGCTACAAATTATATTAAAAACAGCTATCAGTAAAAAAACAAGAACAAACAAAAAAACCCCAAGCAAACCCATAACTGGACAGGCAGAGAGGGGGCTTACACTGACAATCTACTACTGAAAAAACTGAAACGTCTGACTCCTTTAGCATCAACTCTTTGATGCCATACATGGTATTTGACCATTCTTAACAGGTAATACTTATAGAAAAGATCTGCAAAGATCACTAGTCACTGGAGTCATGTTCCACAAGTGAAAACATTCAGAAAGAGTCTCTCAAAGTAGTAATCTAAATTCTTTCAGATAACTACATGCGGCAAACGAACATTTCCTACTAAATTAGGCAGGGTGCCCCAATTACATCCAAGCTTCCTTAAAATCTTTTTTTTCCAGAGCAGTTCTCCAAGTCTGTTTCAAGTAAGGGTATTTCTGGGGTCAATCAGCTTTAGTTTATACAACAATGAACTACACTAGGTCATTCAGAGTGTCAAATTCTAATCTCAGATCATAGTTACAATGGTTCTTTCATAGCTTATGTTTCATTAACCATCACTTTAAAAATGAATCTTCTCCCACCAGAAGGGGAAACAAAAATCTTCCATCAAGCCATCTGAAAAACAGTGTTTTTATTAAAATAGATTCCAAAAGTAATTTATAAAAGCTAATTTGACATATTTTGTTACACAAGAAAGCCTGAGTTTTCATACAACCTAAGCTTTAAGTTTATGAAGTTTAAACTCTAACTCTTATGAAACACATAGCAGTTGATTTGACAGCAGCCCATGAAACATCACTACCATCCAAAAAAAAAGATGTATTTTAAAATTATAATTTTTGTGTATATCTGATAGCTTAAGCAATATAAATAAAATTAAACAAATAACGGCCCATCTCCTTCTCCTATCAAAAACTACTCCCAAACTGAAATACATTCCCCTAAGCTTTCAGTCTTATTTAGATGAATGATCGCATTGTAGTCGTGAACATCTATTTGCCTTGGATCCCATTCCATTTCTTATTATAGGCAATTGAAAGAATGTCCAATTGACTCATTCAACAGCACTGTCCAAAAGGTTGATTAAAATTTAAAAATATTATTACAGTGAAATACAAGTTAACAAAAAGAATCCAAATCCAGAAAACACAATTATTAGAACATATTTTGACAAAGTCTTTCCTATACTCAAGGAAGGCATGTAACGCTATTGAAACAACACATGTTCCAAATACCACTGTGAAAAGCTTTTTGCTGCTAAGGTTCATGTGCACTACTTTGGCATAAATCCATGTCATTACAGTTGGCTCTTCATAGTAACCTGCTTTCAGCGATGGATATGCTAGAATAGTTTCAATATCTGGATTTTCCAGCAGTTACCTTAAGTTTCCATTTCTTAGCAAAATGGCACATTCACTCACTGACCAACAACAATAAATTTACTGTGCTGAGACTCTAACAAGACATTAAATCTTCATTCTCAAAATTCACTCCCAGCATTAGCAAATGATATGAATAACCAACTCTTTTCATGTAGTTGTAATGATACCATGGCTCTAGTTCTACAATCCTCATTTAAGCTGTTTACATTTCCAAAGTAGATGACTTTTACTCTTCTAAATCCTTCGTAATATTCAAGGAAAGACAGATAGAGTTCTGATAAGAAGCTGTAAGATCAGCATTAGCACTGATTACCTTCAATTTACCTGTATGCCATTCACCATTTTTTCTTTTTTACACAGATCTAAAATTCCAATTACTGTCAACTGCAATAGTTTATACTATCTTTCTTTTTTATATTTATTGTAGAAACAGGAATACTTGATATAATTAAAGCAACAATACATTTACTACCAATTAAAAAACAACCTCACTTTTTCATGCTAATACTTTAGAAAAGCAAAATTATAAATTAAAAATACAGTTTACAAAAATGTAAAGGTCATAGTAAGATGCAAAGGACAGTCTGGGTTCTGATATTACTGGCACATAATAAGTTCTGAAGTATTTCTACTTCACTTTTCCTTTCTTGAAGTTAGTCATTTATTTATTTGTAGGAATCTGCCTAAATCACACCAGAACTAAGCTGTGCAGTGGCTCCTTTAATCTTGCTCTTTTTGGCGTGTGCCACGCCTCCTCTGCCACTGATTGACCAAGGGATCCCAGCGGTCCCGCTGCTCACTCCTGACTGGCCAGGAGGCAAAAAAAAAAACCCAACCATTTAAAAAAACCCAATCAGCAGCGAGCAATGAGGCCACTGGTGCCCCTTGGTCAATCAGCAATGGGAGGCAAAAACTGTGGCATATTTAAAACTGTGGTTTTTGCCTCCTTGCTGATCAGGAGCAAGTGGCAGGGGCACCTGGGCCCCTCCACCAATCAGCAACAGGGGAGGGAGAGAGGGGGATGTGACAAAAAGAGCAAGATTAAAGGAGCTGCTTTGCAACACACGTCTGACATGACTTAGGTAGATCTCTATTTATACACATATCTCATACAGCAGAGTTCTTATAAATAGCAATGCCTCACCCAATCAAAAAAAAAAAAGGAACAGTTAGACAGTATAAAATAACTGGCATGTACAGGTCAATCTACACACCCCTACAGTTTAACTGCAACTAATTTTGAGATCCTTAGTTTATAGAACAATTTGATTTCCATACATCCAGGTGAACAGAAGTTTAGTAACTGCCATGAATAAACATTTTACAACAGTTTTCATGACAAACATTAATTCTTGTCTTGTGATTTCTTTATATTTTCGTAATGAATAATTCTTACTCAGCTCAAATTTTTTAAAATAAAGATCCTATTTTTAAAAATAAATAAAGATTTATTATAGGTAATTACGTGCCCTAAATATCTGACAGAAAAAATGACTTACCAAAACCCGAAAAAAATAGAGATATTCTGCAGCTCCTGAATAGTTCCCACATTCATACTGGAACTTTGCATATCTGTAGAGCGTGTCTAGGTACTCCTGTCTAAACTGAAAAGGAAAATAAAGTACTCAATGCATAATGAAGTACTATAATAGTTCACTACATTTCATAAGACTGTTATTTTTCAGTAGTTGGTAAAGTGATGTTTAACAGCAGACAAAAAAAGTTGCCTGTGAAGAGTTTTTTAGAATTTTTGAATGATAGATTTTATGAAGGATCAATATAAAAAGTGAGGCAATTATTTCATTCTTTAATCATTCTCCTGACATTAAACATTAATACTTAAAATATACTTTACTACAAATCTAAGCATATCCACAAGTTGTAGGATGCAATTAACATCAATCTACAGATTTCCTTT
The DNA here is from genome assembly GCF_000455745.1 of Alligator sinensis. Lineage (NCBI taxonomy): Eukaryota > Metazoa > Chordata > Crocodylia > Alligatoridae > Alligator > Alligator sinensis. The sequence continues at coordinate 73,419 of NW_005843235.1, forward strand.
CATTTTAGAAATCTATACTGAAGTTAATCATATTTAGTTAATGTTAGCTGATGTGCAAAGCTTCTATAGTTAAATTAGATAGGCCAGAATACCAAATTGTCAATACTGCAACTGTTAGATAGAAGTTTTAGCTCATTACTTTTACATATTTAAAAAAAACTGGAAGAAAAATAAGAACTTACACCATGTTTGTCAGCTAGGTAGTCAAAGAGCATTCGACCATCCCTGTAATAATAATCATCATCATAAAATCAAAACTACTGTTTTACAAATTAAACTGATCACCACCTAACATACAAGTATAACTACTAAGCATTATGTTACTGAACCAAGTTTAACTTCTTTACAACCACTATCAATTTTCTGTATTTTACTTTTTCCTAAACAATGTATTTCCTTGTCACTGCATGGAAGCCTGAACAGAGGCAACTGATTATATTAGAAAAATACAGCCAACTATTCACAAGTGAATAGAAGATATTTCCTACTCCTCTGTAATGAGTTACCTTTAAGTATCTCATATTCTTTATTCTTACCTGTAATATTAGTAATCAAGAGTTTCAAATGTTTTTAAAGGTACAGCTAGTGTAAAAAAATATTCCAAAACAAACATGCAAGTCATATAGCCTTTCCTACTCAGGGGGTAACGCTGTACTACTTATTCAAGTAAATCTATATGAATTCAGTGGGAGATGCAAACAAACAGTAAATAGGGTCTCAAAAGAAACTCCTAAAGTAGAAAGATCAAATTTATATTGAATAGAGAAGTTTAGAAAGGTTACTTTAAGGCATTAAAAAAAGGATTTGAAAGACAAATTGAAGAAGGTGTTTAATAAAAATTGCATTAACATCCTTTGTTAAACAGCACCTTGTATTTCCAACATTCTTCTTATATCTTCAGATTAAGATAAAAGGATGGTCATAATTACTGTATAAGTGAATCTATCATATATTATTAAAAAAATAAAAAATGCTTTCCCAGGAATTCACAAAAAGGGGAGTATAAAATAGGACTAGAGGTGAAAATATTCCATAACTACCTCTGCAATACTACTTCAGTCAGCAATTCTATTTGTCTCTTGAAGGTTTTATTGTTAACAAGTCTTGTTGTTAACCACTAATATGGTGCAAAAACTGTTAACACATTTTCTGAAACAAAGTGTAATAGGTCAGGCCGGATTTGCATAAGGTAAAGAAAAAATATCACTGTGTCTATAGTTGCAGCCAGTGAATTAATATCTCCTTGCTGCTACTATACATGGACAAGACTTCTTCCCTTTAACTCCTTCCCTATATCATAGAATGAAAAAGTGAAATTGTTGTCTTAAGAATAGCCAAACCTGTATCATAGACCTTTTTATGCTACAGACATACAAAATAAGTTATTCTAGAACAATTGAGAAGGTTTCTGAAAAATTCTCCTTTCAAATGACCTGACAGCCATTCTTTATCTCAGCCCATAGATGAATTTTCAGAAAAAATAGTTGTTTTGGACTGTTTGTTTTGTAAGGTGTCAGATGGAATGGGGAATGTTACAATTTGCTTCCACAAGTGAACATCACCATACAAAATTTCCATTTTCTGTAGTCCTTTGAGAGTACTGGGTTCTTCATTATTTTTGCAGAACAGAAAGATTAAAGAGAGATGCATGTGGGAGATGCAAGCAAATAATAATAAGTTTTGCTTAAATGAAGAGTTATGATACAGCTACCAAAACTATTTTAAATGTTTTTCTTTAACACTTCATAGTGACAGCAATTCAGAAACAAAGAAAAAGAATTGCACGCAGGCTTTCAGACTGCTGGAGAACTTGTGATCTCCACAGGAGTGAGACTGCTCCACAGAATTTCTAACCAGGGCAAGAAAAGGGCACACTGTGGGAGTTCAAAGTTTTGATGGCAGAACTAGTGTTTCTAGACTCCATGAAACCCAGTAATTTCAGTTTTTAACTTAGAAGCTTCTGTTGCAAACCTGAAAAAACTTAACCTTTTCTCCTGTCCAGACACTTTGAAAACAGAAAACATTGTAAAATAATATTAAATTTAGTATCTAAAAAGAGGCAGCAGTGAATTAATGAAAAGTGTTACTAATACATTAAATGCATCATATAATATATACTCACTTTTTAAATGACTGATTTTAAAAATATGTACTACCTTAATAATATACACTCTCATAACACAGGATAGACACTGCAGCTAAATTAAGGCTCTTGCAAGTAACATTAACATTTTTTTCCGACTACTGTTTAGAAATGTTGATGTTATATTACTGTCCAGTTAAGCTTAAAACATCTAAAATTTGTTTTTCCTCAATTAAGTCATGTTTTAAACCTTTAAAATATATTTAGTGACAACAAAATGTAGGTTATTAAAATTAATTGTAAAGGAGTAGTACTAAAGAAAAAGTTTCTTAAGTATGCTTGGCCTCATCTTCAGAATGCAAACAAGTGACATGCATGTTTTAGAGTCTGAATATCCAGACATAAATAGGCTTTCCATACCTTCTAATATTGCTAATCCCCACAGCTCCTTGTGCTCATCATTCACATTTGAAAGAAATCAGTGTGCATCAAAGTACAACTATTATTCAGATAGGGCATCCTCCTTTGAACAATTCATGCAGTTTCTTATTCAATAAATGAACAGACTTCATTTAGAAATTGTGTAAGCAAATTGCAGTAAGTAGTATGTGGCAAGTTAATTTTCTTTTCAATTACCATACAAAACGGAGAACTACTTTAATTGGTGTTCTACAATTTTAAACCTATCAGGCCCACATTCTGTGATTTATAATTTTCAATATAAAACCGGCAGGAATTCTGAAAATTAATAGGTCTGGGTGACAGCTACAACTCCAGTCATGCTGAGTATGTTCAGATCCCATTAAAGGGTGAAGCAGCCCCCAAATCCAATTTCTTCAAGTGAAAAATGAAAAAGAATCAGAAGGTAAACACACATCTGTGCTGAGGATGAGAAGCTGTGGGTTACCAAGCACAGAACTACTACAGCAAATAACTTCAGCAAATATGTACATGCACACACAAAATAAGTACTTTTTTTCAAAAAGGTGCCAATTTATTTTAGTTTGAAAGAGATTTCTATTAAACACTAGATGCTTCAGAAGAACATGCAAAAAATCCCAGAGCGGGCATTCTCTCACAGAAGCAGAAAAGCATACAGTGGGAACCACCAGGTTACTAAGACTAGGCTGGACACTCCTGAAGTGAATACATCATAAAAGGACCTTTACAGAATTAGCTGTCTCAGTGACATTCAAATTACCAAGGATACACAAGACTCCCTCCTTCAAAGGAAGTTTGAGAAGAGTCTACAGGCATTATAAAACTATTAGAAATAGGATTCCCTTCAAGGTATCACAGATATAGTGTGAAGCAACTTAAGAATCTTAAGGCTTTCCCATCTCATGACACATTTATCAAAAATGTATACAACCAAGTAAAGAAGGAAGGAAAGATTTATCATGTACTGTTACCAAGTACTAACATTTATAGTACAGATTCAAAGACAGAAGGGTTTTTTTTTAATACAGTCTTGAAAAGTATAAGGTCCTTGATGAGCTAGTGACAGCTCAAATTGGGACTCCTAGCCAGATATACCACAGGAAGCCTATCATAAGGTTTAGTGGCAAGCCACACAAAGTAGATTCAAACTCAACAGCAGATGTTTTAACTGAGAAATAGAGACACAAAGAATGCACGAGACCACAGGCTAAAGCAATGCCCCTGTCCACAGTGCCAGTTAGCACAAGCCATCTTCTTTTTTTTTTTTAAAAAGGACAAGCTGAAGTAAGAAAATTTTAATGTAAATTTCCAGAAAAACCTTTGGAGATTTTTTAGTTTACAAGTTTTTCATTTATTTTTCAACTGATGTGGCAGCTGTAGAGCACTCCTTTACTCAGCAAAACAGGAACTAAGCAGCACAAAAGATACAGCATAAACTCTTCTGGGGCTTTCTGAAAAAGCAAGTGAGTGATAGCCCACAACAAACTACAGATATTTCTGCTAGCTGGATTGCAACAGATTCAACAATGTTCTTGCAAACAAACCTGTGCAGAAGGATGACTGTCTACACTGTGTGCTACAGCAAGGATTCCACTTCAGGAGCAAGGTTTTAAAAATTCAGTTTATATTTTCTTTCTGTTTTTTACTAGGGGTGTCTTTTTGAAAAGAACAGATGCTAAAACATGTTCCATTTTGTGGGGGACACCATTCTGGCAACTCTAAAATTAGTGATAGTATTTTGTATCTGCTGCATTTGATGGCTCAAAATATTTCAAGATGCCAAGACTTATTAGTTAGCCATAAAAGTTATTTCACCATTCTGTCCAAGCCATACCAATAACACTGCAAATAGTAGTTAGTTTATTGCAATGATGTACTGCATTTAAAAAAAAGGACTGGGAAGGATCCAGGCACTGACATTTCCTGATGCCCAATAATAAAAATTATTATATGGTTGGTTAATGTTGTAAATACTCATGTTGCTGATGCTTCTAAATGACTAGCTGTTTCAAACACCTATTTAGGGAACCATGGGTAGCTTCCATCTGCAGGATCGTACCATATGAAAAGAAGTGGGAAACTTCCTGGGCTTTATGGAATGACTTCAAAGACCTTACACCGAATTCTACCGCTTTTACCAGAACAATATATGTAAAAATATTGTGACAGATCTTTTACTGAAGTTATTTTTAGAGGTGCACCGATATATCAGTTAGATATAGGATCAGCACAAACCTCAAGGAAACTGGCTGTATCGGATATCAGCCTGATGGGGCTGATAATTTGGCCAATAAATGCCCACGTTGCATGTAACTGCAGCGCAGCACTCAGGCAGGAAGGAGCAGAGACGGCAGCGCGGAGAGTTGCCTCCAGTTGGTCCATTGTGTTGGAAAGGGAGCTGGGAGGAAAGGGGTATGGGAGAGGGGGGCAGATCAACACCTCCTGTGGTGAGGGAGGGGGCAGGGGCAGGTGCTGCCCAGGCAGGGAGGGGGATAGAGCCGCAGCTTGTGGTGGGAGAGACAGCTCCCGCTGCTGCTTGCAACCCAGGAGGGCATGAGGGGGGGTGCACCCCCACCCCTGGCTCTGCATAGGGTGAGCTGTAGTTGGGGCTGCGAGGGACTCTTATTGGCAGGGGCTGGGCACAAAGCGGGCGCAGGCAGCGCTGGGAGATTGCTGCATCCACACCAAACTTCAACACTGGTCTGGGAAGAGCCAGGGCTGCTCCAGGTGGCTGGGGATGCCTGTCCTGGGAGACTAGCAGTAGCGAAATTTGGGGTGGATCCAGCATCCTCCCAGCACTGCTAGCACCTGCTCCTAACCCAGCCCCCACTGAGAAGAGCTCTGTGCAGCCCTGGCTGCAGCCCGCCCCACACAGATCTGGGGGGCACATGCCCCCGCATGCCCTCCTGGGGTGCAAGCCACCTCCACCCCCCACCACGAGCCACGGCTCCGCCCCCCCTTTCCACCACACCCGACTTACCAGCTGGAGGCAGCTGTATCGGAAATCGGATCGGTATTGCCGGATATGCCTCCTTAAATATCGGCTATCAGTACTGGCCTCAAAAATCTTTATCACTGCACCAACACAGTGCATTTACTTTTAACTTTTACTTCACTTTAGCAGTTAACTTCTCAAAACACAAGCTTTTCCTCATTAAAGATGGAGGAATGAAGGGATAGTGATAACGAGAAGGAGAACAACATGAGGTGAAGGTCTAAGAAACCAAAACCTAAATATCAGTATTCTGTACCAACAAGAGAGAAAAAGATTCAGACTTTCACTGAAAATATGGATTATAAAATCTCCTTACATTAGCCCAATAATGAATTCATGAACATTAATTTCAACAGTGCTTAAGAGGGGGGGGGAAATAATTACCTAGTGGACTGCATTTGTCTTGTAGTTTCTGGATCTTCAAACATCTTGACTATAGGTTCAGTTTCTAACTGAAGCTGTTTCAGCTGTGCAACAACACTTGTTCTCTTTTCACGCAAAGCTGGACAAATGAAGAGAGAGTTTAATGTAATGCTAAAAACTAACACTGGAGTAAGCAAGCTACAGTTATTTAATGTAATTAAACGTTGAATACAGTAGCACACTTGTTTACTCAGTTAAGACATATGAACTGACATTTTAAAACTGATTTGCTTATTAAAAAAAAAAAAATCACTGTAACCATTGGTTCTTTTCTTGGAGAAACATTACTACCTTACTTCCTAGTGTAATGATTACAGACTGGAAGAGTTTTATAACAGTTGTAGACAACTTAAGAAATGTAATCTCTCACAAAAGAAAACAAAGGGAGGGTTTGGACAGGTACATTCATTCCCCAAAGAAGTTGCAAACGTACAAGAAACAGAAGAGATATTGAAGGGGACTGGAATAGTTACAAGCTAAAAGTGAAACTGTAGGGTAAAAAAAATCTAAAGTAGATTTTTATTTTTCTTCATAAGAATGTGAAATCTAGTAGCACACTTATCGTATATTCTCACATACAACATACCCCCAATTAAGACATGTACCTTGTTTTTGAAAGGCAGAAAGAAGTGGGTCGGGGAAAGAGATTTTTCCTTGAAAACTAAGAAAATCTGTTTCCCTGGTACTTTCCCAAAGAAAACACAAGCAGCTGCAGTAGAGGAGGGCATCAAAACATTGTAGTTGCTCTGTTAGTCTCCTAGCTGAAGGGCTGTTGCTTGAGCCAAACTGCTCAACCCACTTAAGCTGAGGTGGGTGGGCAGCCACCTATCCAAGCCTCTACCTCAGCACCGAGTGCTGGGCTCCACATCAGAAATGAAGCAAGGCCAAGTCAGAGAAGCTTCTAAAGCTCGAGCCTCTGCCAGGACTTATGTCCTAATGTTCACAGCCAGCAGTTAAAGTACCCCACATGTCCACAGTGCTGCCCTCTGTACATAAGGGTAGCATTACTTCTCTTTTCCTCAGCAGAAGTCCATTCTGCAGAAACTGCTATTACCATATTTTCTCACTTGAAACATAAACCTCCATTTTCAGCAACTAAGTTTTTTTAAAGGTGTGTGTTATATATGAGAAAATACTGCATTTGAAGAACTAGATGAAAAGACAAACCAGAGAATTACAGAAAATATACCTAGAAAGAATCCAAAGCTGGATCAATTACACCTAAAACATTACAAACAGAATTGTCTAATCTTCTTCTAAAAACTCCTCTGCTGGGAGTTTTCACGACTTCCTTGCATAAAACTATTCTAAAATTACCTATGCTTACAGGTGGAAAGATTTTCCTAACAACTAACCAAATTCCCCTCTTGGTGAAACTTAAGGCAATTTCAGCTTTTCCTCTGTGAATTAGACATGGGAACAATTTATTCACTGCCTCTTATTCCTTCATTTTTCCCTTATAAATCCTGCTTTCTGAACTTCTCACCAATTTGTCCACACCTTTATTGAAGTGTGATACTCAGAGCTGGACACAGTATTCTGAGCTGAGGCCGTCCCAGTTTTAAGGAGAAGGGAATGATTACTTTGCACCTGACCTGACAGTGCCACTGATATAGAGAATGAAATTTACCTTTCTTTGCAACACTATAAAACGTTTACTTCTGTTCAGTCTATGATCTATGATAAATCCCTAAATCCTTTCCTGCAGAACTGCCATCCAGTCACTACCTATTTTGTAGTTGTGCAGTTCATTATTCCTACTTAAGTGTAGTAATGTTGTACTTGTTGAACTGCCTACTATTTATTTATTTATTTCAGATTACTGTATTTACTGTATTCTAAGACGAGTCTCTCGCCCCATTTAACAAGGGGGAGGAAAGTCCCTCATCTTAGAATCAAGTACAAGGGTGGTAGGAGGGCAAACAAAAATAAAAATATAGATTAGTATTTGTGACAACTGAAGAAAAAAGGTAAAGTTGGCCTTACTCAGTTATTAGCTTTCCTTTCCCACTGAGTAGTAAACTAACTCCTTCCTTGGTGTTTCCCTCACTACCATTATCCTAATTAATGTTATTTAGGTTTACATCCTACTCTATCCAGATACAGAATATTTTCTTGTTACAACTCCAGCATTTCATTTCTCGGCCTTTCTGACTTTGACACTGCATGCTCATACTTTGCTTTGTAATATAACCAAATTCTTACTTTTGGTTGGATCGGTTTTAGGGCTTTGGAAGATTTTGCCTCACTGGTCTCCTACTATACTTTTCTGTTCTTATCCCAGCATTAAGAAGAGATGATATTTAGAAGCAGCCTAATATGCAGGAATCACTATTCTATATCAAGAAAGAAAGGCTAGTTGTAATACCATAGCTTTAGTAGAAAACACAAAACTGTTTTACTCTACACAGGACCAAACTGTACACCAAGTGCTACCATGTGCAACAGAGCAGTGGTTCTCAACCTTTTTTGTACCAGGACCCATTTGTAAATATTGATGGCCAGTCCCAACCCAGACCCCGCACCCCTCACTCCTGACCCGCTGCCCCCTGCCCCAGCCCCCCAGTGTGTAGGGCAGGAGTTGGGGGGAGGGGAGGCACGGGGGCAAGCAGCCCCTTGCAGGCTGGAACTCTGACAGCCTGCAAGGGAAAAGCCATAGTTTCCCATGTTTTTCTCCTTTAAAGGAGAATCTATTTCTAAAATTTACTGATCCATTTTTAAAGTTTGTTCGCAACCCTTTCATATATTCCTGTGATCTAATTTTGGGTCATGACCCACAGGTTGAGAAATGCTGCAATAGAGCTAGCATTTAAACAGGAGCTTGAGTACCAGTGCTTTGGAAGAGAGAATAGCCAAAGTTTAAGTGATCTGAATGTAAAGCTTTATAAAAATCAGATAACCATTGACCAGCCACACAAAGGGATATAAATAAGGATATTCAGGAAATAAAGAAGGACTGAGTACTAAGCTACTCAACCACAGTACAGCATCCCATACAATCATTTTCAAGTGAACAGTTACACCACAAATTCAAACAAAGTCTAGTGGACGAAGACAGTAATAGAGAGCCACTCAACCCAGCCTAAACCTGAGAATCACTTGCCTGATAGGAAACACTCCAATAAGGATGGGTTATTACCACCTTCAGGTGAATCTTGCATTTACAAAAATAAAAAGAAACCATTCCGTTAACTTACGGACTGTATGAAAATGTGTGTTCTGTGATTCATGTTGCTGAACCAATGCAAGTCAATGGTGGGGAAGATAATACTACTATTAAAGTTGGGCAAACTTTTAACATAGCATCGAAAAATTCACTACATCAGGCTATAAAATTTCTTAAGAATCCCAACAGTTATTCACTTGATAAATGAAGCAACATCCATATACAAACCTTTACTGTAAATTTTGATACATAACTGTGATTATCAGAGAGAACCATCATATTTGTAAAAGACTGCACATATAAGAAGAATTAAGTAGATAAAAGAAAAGCACTTGGCTCAGAACACATTTGCTCTTTTTCACAGACAAGTAAATGACTATTCCTGAACTCTGGATTCATTTACAGTTAAGCTTATTAAGGGCTGATTTAAATGAATACATCACAAAATTATTTCTGAAAATAGAGCTCAAGTATATTACCAAATAGACAGCTTAACTCTGTTAACAACAAATTATATGTTTTAGAAAAGGATATAGCTTTTGGGATGTATGAAATTGAGCTACATTCTGTATGGAATGCAAAGAAGGATTTCTCAGTGTTCAACTTCATTCTTCAAGATACAAACTTTTAAAAACTTTAATGAATTTTGCTTTGGCAAGACAAAATTGTTTATATTTAACAATAAAATTATCATCTGACTAGTAATCTCCAGATCATTTAAAACTGTCTGGTGTAGACTGAAGCAAAGTATAGAGGAGGTTGTCAAGTCAAGCATTCAAGTTAAGAACAGCTAGAATTAGTTTCCCATGCATCCTTAATTTTCCCAACCTTGCACATTTGTATAGTCTTCCCCAACATCACATAAAAAAATCCAGGGCAGTGCCAGGAATAGAGAAAAATGCACTGGTTGCCATTCTTACACACAAAAGCACTTTTTCTTTCTACTACCCTGTTTCATTTGCCGCCCAGCCTGACCACTACATGAAGCATGTCATGTAAACCAAGCTGAATGCTATCTTGTAAAAACAAATTATGTCACCTAACTTTTGAGCATGACTTGCAATTTTAATGATCCCTAAACAGCTTTTGTAAGTAATTCAGATTGATATGACTTTGCACTAGGTATTTATAAATATAGCTGATTTTGTTTATAACTACAATTTTTTCAACAGTAAATTAAAACATGCAGGCTGGGAGGACCATAGAATCCCTTTTTTGCAGAACACCTTAATGCAGACTGAATGCACACTATGTCAAGGTGTCAAACATTTAAACCCTAGGAACTTCAGCCTCCCTTGGTTGTTGAAGGAGGTAGGAAGGGACATCATGCCTTGTTTCGGCACAGGCAACTGAAATCCCTTCCCTGTCAAGCAGTGTTCTGAGTAGCAGCAATGCCACCATCACAATGTAATATAAGTCAACATTCAAGTTCTTTCCATCATATCCTTCCTTGGCTGTTCACAGGCCAGAAGTTTTGAACTGCAATCCTCTCCCCACTCCTGCTTCCATAACTCTCTAACAGTAGGCTAAGAGAAACTGCCCCTTCTGTCACACCTTCTCTCCAGAAAATGTCCAAAGTAAGCGGGGGTGGGGTTGATGAGAATGGGAAGAATATTCAACAGTGAGAAAAGAAAATATGTTGAATGTCCCCAAGGTAGATAAAGCAGTAAGGAAGAAAGAAAAAGGAGGAATTTCAGGGGAAAGTCATAGACAGAAGGAAAAACATACACAGGAAGAAGTAGATTTGAGGGAAAAAAATTAAGAGAATCACATCCAAGCAGAACTCAGAAAGAAGGTCTAATGAAAATTAAATGTTGGGAAAATTTCCCAAAAATGTGGAGTGAGGTATGCAGAGATGGAGGCGTCATAAAGATGCTTAAAAAAGAATACATTCATCTGGTTACTTTAGTTGCAGCCCTGAGACTCTACGTGAAAGGACATCTCAACTCTTTCCTTCGAATTAGTAACACTGTAGTTCTTTATGGGTTTTATGAGCAACACAGGAACCAAAAAAAATCTGAACCACAACTGGAGTGACAGTAAAAGTAGTAAGATACTGGAAAAACCCTGTCTGTATAAGGTTAAATGCTTTAAAGGAAGGCTTAAAATACCCACTAAGCATCCAAAAATGCTTTTTCTCTCTAAATACATATGCAAAGAATAGTTATTTAATTAATGAAATGGCAATATGAAAATTATGAGCAGAGACAGGGAGTTAGCTGTGTTAGTCTGAAGTCAGGTAGAAAGCAGGGTAGATATGCACATTATAGACAAGGTAAACGATATATGTATACATACACATATATACACACAGTATAACCTCAAAAATCTGGATATCAAAAATCTGGAATTATCAAAACTCTGGCACTTTTTAGAACTACACTCCATCGGGGATTAGCAGTGGCCGGTCCTGGAGCAGCTGCAGAGGTAGAAGCTTACACACAGCAGCTGCCACTACCCCCTGCCCCCATCCAGGACCGGCTGCCGGTCCAGTTTCAAAAATCGGGAATTTTCACTTTTCCAGCAGGTGCTTGATCCTGAGCATGCGGGATTCATGAGTTTATACTGTATAACATAAGCTTTCATAAACTCAAGCTCACTTCATCGGATGCAGTGAATAAAGTAGAGTGAGTAACTTGAATACAGGTGGGAAAGCAGAAGGGAGGAAATGGTGGACAGGTCAACCTGCAGCTCAGGAGTTGGTGCCATCGTGCAGGATTTGGCTTCCTGGACCCCGACCCACACTTCCTGGCAAGGGACTTCCTGGGACGCGATGGACTTCACCTCTCAGCGAAAAGTAAAAGTCTTTTTTCCAACAGGTTGACTGATCTCCTACGTTGGGTTTTAAACTAGCTCAGACAGAGGATGGGGAGGCAGAAGAAAGAACATCAGGAACCTGCAATCCATGGGACGTCCAGCAGTACAGCACAGGTAAGCAATAAGCAGATAAGCAATAAGGGGCCCACTGGGCATCAGAGCCGGGGGGCAACAAAGGCACCAGTCACAGGGCACATTTTTAAATGTGGGAGACTTAATACATGTAACACTGCGGCATTTTAATTACAGCAGTTCTCCTAACTGCATCATATAGATGCCTACATTTAACAGAGATCCAGGATGGTAATCCAGTTAGACATGTTTAGGACCACTGTACAGTCAATGGGGAGAATTAAGTACCTCTGAAAAGCAATCCAGAAAGCTTGGAGGTGGCTAATAGGAAATACAAAGTACAGGGGTGAATTTGAACTCATACCCACCTCCAGAGCATGGGCATCTGACTCAGGCTGCACATTAGGCATCTCCTTTTACCTGGGATGCTAAATTCCTTTGTCGCTTTTATGAGTGTTGGCACAACTGCCCAGTTATGGTGCTGCCACACATCTTTTGGACAAGAGTTTAATGGTTAGAGCTCTCACCCAGGAAGTGGCAGATGTGGTTTCTTGGCCCTTTTCAGTTGCAGGAGATTCACATGCACATCTTCCACTTCCCAGGGTAGTACCCTAATCACCAGGCTACAGAATCATTTGGGTGGAGATGCCTTTTACTCCTCCTATTACCGTACACGACTGGTAAGCAATAAGCAGGTAAGCAATAAGGGGCCCTTTGGGCATCAGAGCTGGGGGGCAATAAAGGCGCCAGTCACAGGGCTCAAGTGCCTATACACTAATGCTAGGAGCATGGGGAACAAGCAGGATGAACTAGCACTCCTGCTTGCAGAAAACACTTACGACTTAGTGGGGTTAACGGAAATCTGGTGGGACTCTACCCACGACTGGGAAGTACACATTGAGGGCTATAAGCTGTCCAGAAAGGATAGAGTAGGGAGGAGAGGGGGAGGGGCTGCGCTCTGTCAAGGAGCATTATACATCGACCCGTATCAAAATGGAATTGGAGGAGAAAGTAGAAGGACTGTGGGTTAGGATACATGGAGGTCAAGGGGAAAGGGATTTGGTGGTAAGGGTCTGCTACAGACCCCCACACCAAGGGGAAGGACTAGATTTGGAACTCCTGAGACAGCTGAGGAATGCCTTACTGGACCTGGTACTAGCAACGGGGGATGACATGATAGGGGACCTACAGATCAGTGGTCACCTGGGGGACAGTGACCACCAAATAAAAGAATTCACCATAAAGCGTAGAGTGGGGAAGGTAACTAGTAGGGTGGAAGTGCTAGACTTTAGGAAGGCTGACTTCAGCGAGCTCAGGCGTTTAGTCAATGATTCACTGCAGGGTAAAAGATTTGGCGAGATGGGAGCCCAGGAAGGGTGGCTGTGCCTTAGAGGAAGCGATCCTTTGGGCACAGAGGGAGACAATCCCGATGCGAGGAAAAAGGGTGAAAGGGGGCAAGAGGCTTCCTTGTCTAACCAGAGAGATCCAGAGTAGCCTAACTGCAAAAAGCGGGGGGGCATATAAGCAGTGGAAACAGGGAGAAATTACTAAAGAGGAGTATGCCTCATCAGCTCGCAGTTGTAGGGAGGCAGTTAGAAAGGCCAAAGCTACCATTGAGCTGAGGATGGCATTCCAAGTTAAGGATAACAAAAAATTGTTTTTCAGATATATAGGGAGTAAAAGGAAGGCCCAGGGCAGTAAAGGACCACTACTGAACAGGCAAAAGCAATTGGTGACAGACAGTGGGGATAAGGCTGAACTCCTCAATGAGTTCTTTGCCTCAGTGTTCCTAAACAAGGGGCAAGACAAGTCTCAGAATGGGATCATAGAGAGAACAGCAGGGTGCTGGACCACGAAGCGTTGACCCGGAGATAGTACAGAGTCACTTGGAAGGACTGGATGCATTTAAGTTAGCAGGTCCGGATAAGCTTCATCCGAGGGTACTGAAGACACTGGCTGATGTCATTGCACAGCCCCTGGGAAGAATATTTTAGCGCTCGTGGCG
>NW_005843235.1:87475-92491 GCF_000455745.1 Alligator sinensis
AGCAGGAAAAATTATGCTGAGGGGAAACCAGCATGGGTTTGTAGCAGGCAGATCATGCCTAACTAATCTAGTTTCTTTTTATGACCAGGTTACAAAACACCTGGACGCAGGAGTAGAGGTAGATATCATTTACTTAAGACTTCAGGAAGGCCTTCGATACAGTACCCCACCCCACACTGGTGAACAAATTAAGAGGCTGTGACTTGGATGATTACACAGTCTGGCGGGTGGCAAATTGTCTAGAGGGTCGTACCCAGAGAGTGGTTGTGGACAGGTTGGTATCGACCTGGAAGGACGTGGGCAGTGGGGTCCCGCTGCTCGGTCCTTGGACCGATACCCTTCAATGTCTTCATCAGTGACTTGGACGAGGGATTGAAGTGTACTCTGTCCAAGTTTGTGAATGATTCAAAACTGTGGGGAGAAGTGGACACACTGGAGGGCAGGGAACAACTACAGGCAGACCTGGACAGGTTGGACAAATGGGCAGAAAACAATAGAATGCAATTTAACAAGGAGAAACGCAAAGTGCTGCACCTAGGGAGGAAAAATGTCCAGCACACCTACTGCCTAGGAAATGACCTGCTCGGCAGCACAGAAGCAGAAAGGGATCCCAGAGTCCTAGTGGACTCCAAGATGAACGTGAGTCGTCAGTGTGACGAAGTCATCAGCAAAGCTAACTGCACTTTATCGTGCATCAGCAGATGTATGACAAACAGAACCAAGGAGGTGATACTTCCCCTCTATCGGGCACTGGTCAGACTGCAGTTGGAATACTGCGTCCAGTTTTGGGCACCACACGTCAAGAGGGATGTGGATAACCTAGAGAGGGTCCAGAGAAGGGCCACTCGTATGGTTAAGGGCTTGCAGGCCAAGCCCTACGAGGACAGACTAGGGCACCTGGACCTCTTCAACCTGTGCAAGAGAAGGTTGAGAGGCGACCTTGGGGCTGCCTATAAATTCATCATGGGGGTGCAGAAGGGAATTGGTGAGGCTCTACTCACCAAGGCACCCCTGGGGGTTACAAGAAATAATGGCCATAAGCTAATAGAGAGCAGATTTAGACTGGACATTAGGAAGCACTTCTTCACAGTTAGAGTGGCCAAGGTCTGGAATGGGCTCCCAAGGGAGGTGGTGCTCTCCCCTACCCTGGGGGTCTTCAAGAGGAGGTCAGATAGGCATCTGAACCCACTACACTTTCCCGCCTATGCAGGGGGTTGGACTCGATGATCTATTGAGGTCCCTTCCTACCCTAACATCTATGAATCTAGGGAGGAAGGAAACAAGGTGATCCTATGCTTGTCCTGTCACAACATCTAATGACCTTGAGTTCATGAAAGCTTATGCTCTACATACAGTTTGTTCTGTTAGTCTATAAGGTGCATATTTACTCACCCTTCTTCAAAATGAAATTATGGCCAAACCAAATGCTTTAGTATTACAGAAGTAATGTCTTAATTTAAAAAATAAAAGCAAATACATTACAATAGGGAAAAAACATAAGTTTTTATTCATTCAAGCAACAGCTTTAGCCACGGTTGCGAAATCTACATACTAATGCACACAAAGCTTACCATGAGGAATCTCATCTGAGTACAGGTTTTTGTATACATCCATAGCAAAATCCACCATGTTGGTATCACTAAGAAGGTCCAATTTTCCTTGCAGTAATTCTTTTTCATTGTATATCTGAAGCAAGAAGAGTTAAAAGATAGCATGAAGATACATGGAATACTCTTTAAATAAGAGTCATTTTTTTAAAGAGACCTCTGTTTATTTATTAATAAAGTTACAGACAAACAAAATTTGAAGTCATGAACATGAGAAGTGCCATAGCAAGTCAAAACAATAGTTTCTAGCTCAACATCTAGTCTCTGGTGGACCAATCTATATTCCACCCTTGATCCCAAGCGTTACCAGGGACCTCAGCTGGTGGCTTCTACAGAGCCATCACCATGGGCATGTATCTGGCATGTTTCATGGACATCCCCCAACACCTGCCCTTTCTGCTAACAGAGAGAGCCTGTGGTGCAGGCCGACTTTGAGTGCGCTAGGTAGCAGCCCTTTTCCACCTCCTCTGGAACCTCCTGCAGAGGTTCTGGCTGCACTTCTCCCTGCACAGGTCCAAGGAAGTGATTCTCCCACTCTATGCGGCACTGGTCAGATGGCAGCTGGAGTACTATGTCCAGTTCTGGACGCCGCAGTTCAAGCAGTATGAGGACAACCTGGAGACGGTCCAAAGAAGAGCCACTCGCCTGATTAGAGGCCTGCAGGGAAGGCCCTACGAGGAAAGGCTAAAGGCCTTTAACCTCTGCAGCCTCTCCAAGAGAAGGCTGAGAGGGGACCTTGTGGTGGTGTACAAATTCATAAAGGGAGAGCAACATGAAGTAGGCAACGATCTGTTCACCAGGGCATCCCCTGGAGCAACAAGGAACAATGGCCATAACCTATTAGAGAGAAGGTTTAGGCTGGACATTAGGAAAAAGTTCTTCAACAGGCAGGGTTGCCAGAATCTGGAATGGGCTCCCAACCAAGGTGGTGCTCACCCCATCCTTGGAGGTCTTCAAGAAGAGACTGGACAGGCACCTAGCTGGGATCACATGACCCCAGGGTTGGTGACTCTTTTCTTGCCTGCCAGGGGCAGGGGATCAGACTAGATGGCCCACTGACGTCCCTTCTGACTCTATGAATCTATGCACCTTTTCTAGGGGTACACTAATAGAGAATTTTTGGGCTGATACCGATGGCTGATTTTTAATGAGCTGTATCGGCCAATACTGATCCGATATGCAGCTGGGCAGCTTAGAGAGTGGCGTCCAGCTGGTAAGCTGTGGGGGACGGGGTGAGGAGTGGGGGGCAAGAGGGGTGTGTAGGGGGAGCAGATCAAGGCCCCCCAGGGTGAGGGAGGGAGTGAGGCTGGTGCTGCACAGCTGGGGCAGAGCACGGGACGGAGCTATGAACAGCTTGTCTGGGGGACATGGCTGGGGGGCAACTCCTGCTGCTGCACACACTGTTGGAGGGCATGGGGGGCGTTCTGCATGCAGGGTAAGGACGGGCTGCTGCTGTGGGTTGGGGCTAGAGGCAGCACTGAGCTCTTTCTGGCAGGGGGGAGTGCAAGGGCTGTGCTCAGGGCATGCTGCACTGCGGCTGCACATGCACGAGACATTTATTAGCGGAATTACTGGCCACATCAGCCAAAAAAAGCTGACTGCCAGTGCCAATCCAATATGGGACCGATGTATCGGTGCACCTCTAAACTTTTCTTTTATGCACTTCCCATCAATGGCCCCACCAAGTCCCAGGGCCTCCTGATCAACCTGCTCCTGGCTCTAGCTAAGCTAGCCATGTAACAGATCAGGAAGAAGTCTCTGGCTGGGGGGAACCCAAGTGACTTTGGGATTGTCTTCTTATCCCTTACCATCCATGTCTCCAGGCAGTTTCACTGGGTAGAGTCCGCTGGCTCCCTGGACTTGAGGGTCAGTAGGTGCTGGCCAGCATGCTTACTTGGTGTCCCCTAGTGGATTACTCATAAACCTGACCCACACTGATGTCCCTGTACTTTCTTTAGTTGTCCCAAGTAATCAACTGTTCCCTGATTAAGGGAGGCTTATAGTTCCCTTGGTGGGCCTAGGTCAACATTCCTCTGGGCATAACAAAAAGGCCCGTCTCCAACAGTGACAAAAGTGGAAGCTAGAGGAAAAACATTGAATTGGACAGATGTACAATAATTTGTTCTCTATCTATTACATTCCCTGACACACCATTATTGGTTTAGAGATGCCAAAGGAAACACCTCCAATTCTTCTGCTCAGAGCTGTTACTAGATCTATCATCCATGCATTTCATAGAATCATGGAAAATTAGGGTTGGAAGGGACCTCAGGAGGTCATCTAGTCCAACCCCCTGCTCAAAGCAGGACCACCCCCAACTAGATTATTCCAGCCAGGGCTTCATCAAGCCCAGTCTTTAAATTCTTCAAGGATGGAGATTCCACCACCTCTCTAGGGAACCTGTTCCAGTGATTCACCACCCTCCTTGTGAGCAAGTTTTTCTTAATATCCAGCCTAAACCTCCCTTGCTGCGACTTGAGACCACTGCTCCTTGTTCTGTCACGTCACCACTGAGAATAGCCTAGCTTCATCCTCTTTTAAACCTCCCTTCAGGCAGTTAAAGGCTGCTATCAAATCCCCCCTCACTTCTCTTATCATGCCATCCATCTCTAACACCTGTAGCAATGAATTTCAGCAAGTTAACTACCTGTTGTGTAAATACTTTCTCTTGGTAATTTTAAATCTGTCCTCTACTAGTTTCAGTGGGTGCCCCCTAGTTGTAGTATTCTGGGACTTGGTGAACAATAGTTCCCTGTTAACTTGATCCGGCCCTTTCATGATTTTATTAACCTCTATCATACCCTCTCCTCACCAAACTGAAGAGTCCTAGCCTTCTTAATCTCTCCTGGTAAAGCAACTGCTTCATACCTCTGATCATTTTGGTTGATCTTCTTTGTACCTTTGCTAATTCTACTACATCCTTTTTGAGATACAAAGACCAAAACTGTATAGTATTAAAAAACTGGGTGCACTATGGATTTGTATGGATAGTGTGCCGTGATGAATGTGTTCTCCATTTTTTTTTTAATACCTTCCTTAAAGTCCAACCTTTTATTGGGTTTTTTGTTGCTGCTACACACTAAGCTAGCATTTCTGGAGAACCATCTACAAGGACTCCAAAGTCTCCTTTCCGACTCACAACAACTAGTACAGAAACCAGCATTGTGTACGTATAGTTGAGGTTATTTTTCCCCAGGTGCATTACCCTGCACTTCCCAAAACGGCCCTCAACTACTTTACTGCTAGTAGGGGTGTATAATTTGGCTCATTATTGTCTCGGACGGCCAGGGCCGACTCGAGTTACGCTTGTACATCAGGGCGGGCTGGTAAATGGAGAGGCAGACACAACTTATTGGTTGCAAAAAACTTTACTCACGCCGCTTGCAATCACGACGCAGGTGGTCCGGTC
>NW_005843235.1:95446-110203 GCF_000455745.1 Alligator sinensis
GCTTGCAATCACGACGCAGGTGGTCTGGTCGTCGGAACAACCACATGAGTTGTTCCAGCTGGCGGGGCCCAAGCCAGTTAATCCGTCCGCAATTCGAAGCCGGCGGGGAAAGGGGTACGTCGGGGGTGCGCTCGGTGACGGGAAGAAAGATCGATAGGTGATCAGTCTATCGATCGGCAGCCGCAAGTCAGATAACTTCAGAGGCACTCTGCAGCGTGCTCAAAGCTCTTCGACTTGGGCGGAAGTCGCGCGGAATTTTAAACGGCCAGCGAGCCAATTACTAGCCGCCACGTGTGAATAATTTAACACTGGCCAATAGCGGGGCACAAATTTGCATCCGAATAGCGGGAACTCTTTGCACCGTGCATTTCTGTGCTGCAAAGAAGAAATGCATCCTGCAAAGGAAACTGCAAATTGGCGGGAACTCTCCTGCACGCAGGCTCTTAATTGCAGCAGAACACTCTGCTGTCCAAAGGAGCTCTCATGTGGCCAGGAAATTCCATAGTGCCGAGGCACAAAAATCACTGGGTTGTGACAATTATTACCTTCTTTGTTGAAGATGTAATGTTATATGCAGTACTCAGTACAGTTAAATGATGACAAGTCTGTTTAACAAAGAATATTGGGCTAGACAGCCTTTAAAATTATATCTGGTCTGATAATTTGCCCTCGGTAAGTACCAACAGGCCAAAACATTGAACATTTTGAGGAGTCCAACAAGGAAAATAGTGAACTAATTTTAATTTGGAAGTAAAGGCATTTTTGGCTATAGTCATTCAGAAGATAGGGACTTCCGTAAAAGTAAAGAAACCACCATTCAAGGACTAGCACGAGTAGGTTAAGACCTGCCCAATAAGAATATATAATAATATAATACACTCAAAAGAGTTGACTAGAGTCAATGAGACCATCTAGGGAAGTTGTATGGAGACCAGTACACTTTGCAATCTTTAAATCGACAATTTAACACAACAAGAAGTTAAACGGAGCTGACTGCCCAGTCACCGGGTGTACAGCAGCTTTACTGACAGCAGCCGGCTCTCAAGCTTTTTGAACTCAAGGCCTCTCCATAACTCTTGTGAACTGACTGGCACCCAATTGCAAAAACAAGGGTACCGATTACCCCCATCACTTCCTTGCCAAAGGTCCTGGCAAGAGGATCATCCAGGCAAGGACAAGCCTGAGCCTGGGTTTATTCATCTGCTTATCACCTCACACCTCAGGGAACCCCCCCAAAAGAGGCATCAGCACCCCAGTGTGTCCCAGCACCTGTGGCCTGAGGGCCATGGGCTTACAGCCATACAGTGGCTGTGTGTCTAATGCACCCCACACTCCCGCGATGGAGAAGTCTGTATTCCGGATCACCGCATCTGTAGAAGAGCCTGCCAGGAGCGACAGGCCCCCCGGGGGCCGCGCGGCAGAAGGGAAGCAGGGTCAGACTCCCACAAGCAGCTGGAAACAAATGGCAGGGCCCGCGGAGGACGTGGCCTTCCCAGGGTTGGGCGGCAGCCGCGCTCCGGGTTTACTACAAACGGCCGCAGGCGCCTGGGGAAGAAGGAGGGGGAATCACCCCCTCCCCCCCCCCCCCCCCCACCCACAGAGCAGCTCCCTGCCCAGCCATCGCGGGCCGCGCCGCGTATGCGGGGTGACGGGCCGGCCCCGGGCTCCCGCGCCGCCATCTCACCTCCTTCACGGACAGGAACTCGAGCAGCGGGAAGACCAGGTGCCGGTCCAAGAAGTGCGCGATGCGGGTGGTCAAGTCGTACTCCGCCATCTTGCGAGGGGAAAGGGGCGGGAGCGCCGGCGTGCGACGCAGAAACGCGCCGTCAGGAAGCGGCCAGGAGCGCGCGTGCGCACACGGGCGCCCGGCGCCAGCTAGGGGGCGGGGCCAGGGGCGAGCATGCGCAGGCGGGCGCCTGAGGGCAAAGGGGCGTGGCTTGTGCTGCCCTTAGCCTCCCTCTGCTCTGCTTTGCTCAAAGGTTGGAGTGGGACGCGCACGTGGTGGGGTGGGGGGGACAGGCGTTCCTCCCCGGTGGCTCGGGTGGGAGTTGTACGGTCATACCGCGTGAAATGCTTCGAGTTGGCTGACCCAGGCCTCCCGCATTCATTGGCGACTTGTAGTGAACGAAATAAAGTGAAAAAAGACGTCTGTGCCTACTTGCTTGCCTATTTTTTTCAGCCTACGATAGTTTTTCAGCAAATAGGGTCCTTTCATATTTAAGACCTGACCACGCTAGGCGGGAACATCTTTGCTCCCAGAAGAGGGGTTGCCAACCATGGGCGACTAGTGCCACTTTGGGTGGAGGGGTGGGGGGCGTGTGCCCCACCTGGAACCAGTTCTGCTGACCAGGGGTGGTCTCCTCGCAGCCGATCTTGCTGCCCCGGGGGCTGGGAGTGGGGAGAATGGAGTTCCCTTTTTAGCATCTAACAAAAAATAATGTCCAAGCTATAGCAAGTTACAAAATAAATAATGACATTCATAAACCTTCTGTACTTGAGCTGAACTGCTGTCATAGCATTTCCCATCATGCTTGACTTCCTGACAGAGGGTATCATCATCTCCAAGTAATGTAGAAAACATTAAATGTCATGTTAGGGAAGAAGGATGGCCAATTGGTAAAGATCCTGGCCTGAAACCTGCAAGACTGGTTCAATTCCCTGTCTTGCCACTGACATCCTGTGTGGTCTTGAGTTGACTTACAGAGGGACCCATGGTAGCATGCCTATCATGGGTTCCATCAAGGAGACTTTCAGTCCCAGTGACAGGAAAAATACATTGTTACGGTGGATGTGATGTGAATGAAGTTTCATTTTTGTAGCAGATTTTTAGATTTTAATGTAATTTTTCCCTGTTATACATTAGAAATAGGGATTTATCCAGATATCTGTGCGGGTATTAATAGTTAATTGATAAGGTGCTAGTCGGTAGCATTCAAATGTGCAGTGTAGCTTTTTAGATATATATAACCATAGGACTTCTTATTGGGCACTGCTGATGGCTCTTGTGTACCCAGTTCTTTATAGTCCCAGCCTCTCTAGTCAGGAAGAGGGTAAGAGAATGATGAAGCAGAGCCCAGGAGTCCTTTGCTGATGACATACAAAGGGAAGCAGACAGAGAGCTGTCCCCCATTGCTAAATTGAGACACTGGGAAATTAAAATCATTCTACCCCTAATCCTCCAAGTCTATGGGGTGATGGGGAATAATATAGATTTCAGATTGATTTCAAGAAGGTGTGAACCAGGGAATGTAAGCAGACCCAGCGAAGTGCAACACGGCTACCAGCAACTTTCAACAACTTTGTGATATGCTTGCATGATCCAGTAGGATAGACATACCTTAGAGAAGTTTCACTCATTCCTTTGTGATTATGACTTTGGCATCCTACATTACTAATTCCTACTTGTTATGAGGCAACATGAGCTGTGGTGATATCACTACATAGGTAACACCAAGCTTGCCGTCTCTTCCAGTTCTGATCCAGATGCTACTATATAGCCTGTTCTGCCCAGTGCCTGGCAGAAATTGGAAACTGAATAAAAATCACATTAAAACTAACCTGAAGAGCACCAAGTGCCCAAAGGTTTGTCCAACAGCTCTCCCAACTATACAGCTGGTCCAAAAAAAGCTAGTCCAAAAAAAGACATCGCAGAAAAATCCTTGTCTATCAAAACTAACATGAGAAGCAATTCTAACTGGTAGGGACAAAGAGCTTTGGGGGTTTATAGGAGTGATATTGTAGCCATGATGGTCCAGGAATTATGAATTATGCAAGAAGCAAGGATTTTTGTGGGTGATATCTTTTATTGGACTAGCTTCATGGTTGGGACAGACTTAGACAAACTTTCAAAGAATGTTTCACATTCAAGAGCTTATCTAAGTCTTTCCCAATCATGAAGTCAATCCAATAAAAGATACAACTGACAAAAAACCCCTTGAGGATCTATTGACTTCTGTAAATAGTCCATCAATTCGTGGTGTCTGCCCAGTCATTTCTACAATGGGCAACAACTTGAGAAACTTACTATTGCATTTCTTACAGCTTCTAGCCTTGAAGGTTACATCCTCCATCAGAACAATATTTTCCACCTTCAGCTTATCAAGGAATTTCTGTACTTCCTGTAACATAATTATTCCTCCTTGATTATCCACAACATCCTTATGACCATTTATCTGGCCTGTTGCATTGGACTCTATTGGGGAAAATCTGTGAAAGCCACTTGGTAGCTAATCTAGACTGTCCTCCCGGTTGCAGTGAAACAACATAAGCACAACATACTCACACTCTGCTTCTGAAATTCAGGGTACCATTTACTTCTTTAAAAGTCCTACCTAGACTAGATCTAGGTCACTTTTATGCCTACCCCACTATCTCCAAATGACTGTAACTTATGCTTGATTGCAGCTCGGTATGCTAAAGATACCATGCTCCTGGATGCTGAAAAGTCAGAACATTCTGTTTGTTAGGCCCATAACTGTGGAGCTTGCTTTTTCTGGAAAAGTGCTTCTGCCTGACCCTCATTTATAAAGAGTTATGCCAAAGCTATCCCAACTAGTTAAAAGATTATGTAATATATGTAGTGATCTTTGGGTTCAAAGAACTAACAACAAAATTTAATTGTGGAGCAATGAGCAACCTCTGCAGACCCTTTGTCTCTCTCTCTCACTAACTAGCATAACTAAGGGACAATTTCCCAATGTCCAACTTCAGTAGTCTTCTAAGTAAAGGAGTGTCTCTAAATTACAAATGTTCATATCTGGCTGACTAAATTAAAAGACTGTGGCAGCAGGAGATCACAGTAGATCTACTGGGTCCATTAATGACTTAATGTAAGCATTATAAAGGGACTCGGATATCACAATAAATAGCTTCCCAAACATTAATATAACAATAATGAAAAGCAGACATGGAGTTTAGAAAGGGAGGTACTGAAGCAAGAAGAAAGGAAGGAAGTTATGTTTATAATAAAAATGTTTTATGTATTGGAGGAGTATCTATCTTCCTGAATTTTTTTTCATTATGATAAATTACTTGACATTTGACCTTATAGTTTATCCATTCTGAAACTAGATGATTGCCTTATAAAATGCAGATCCTTATTACTTCCAGTTAATTTCTGCAGCTGCATGGGTACCAGGCAACAAAAGAAAAGAAAAGACAATAAACTGTTGCAAAGGGGTGGTTTCTACCCCCTAAAAAATATTAGAAAGGCATACCTGATGAACAACTAAAATGTCAGGATTCATAGCATGAAAATACCAGGTCACTGTGCTTAACATATGTGACATCAAACCAGGCATCAAATTGAGAGGCACTAACAATCATTGTTGAAAATCAGCTAACCTGAAAAAGGAAGGGTGAAGGCATCCTTTTTCCTAAACATTCAGCACTCACTATTCAACACTTCTGATAAACTTATGAATTACATGATTTTTAATTTCAAGATTTAAAGTGAAATGGCTGGGCTGCATCCAGTAGAAACTCCTACAGCTGCATGTAGATGACCCAGAGAGATTTGTGATAGAATACTACAAGGTATGTCAGTGTTGAAATATCCTACGTGCTCACTGTGTGAAAATATGCCAATGAGTCAAAAGGATAAGAGTAAAACTACTGGAAAAACTGATTTGAATGATTTTGAAGGCTATAAATCCAGAGCTACATAAATCTTTTTGACATTAAGATTTCAGCTGAATTATTAGTGTCATCTGCAAAACGTTATTGAAAACATTGATCTTGATCAAACACGACCTAGCTAAGGGTGGAACTCTTTTCCATAGTACAAAATGGTTAATTCTTACACTTGTTTGCTTACAGTGTTGGCAGACTGGGACTCCCTATCTTCTGGCATACAGAAAAGTCCATTGGCAGATCTATAGGATTTTGAAAAGGCGGGTGCAGACGATGTGGTATATCATTACATATAACACAACACACAATTTTCTCCGGTTAAAAATAAACTAGAAGATTTACTAATATATTAGGGGCTCAACACTATATTATTCAGTTTAAGATTAAAGCAAAAAATATATAATATTATTGGACTAGCACTTATTTGCTAGATTACACATTAAGTTTCAAAACACAACAAACTAGGCAAGGATAAGCAAAAGTTATTGTTTTATTAGTCCTGTTGTCATTATAGTTAGATGTATAGCTCTTGCTCTGATTCATAAAGCTAACTCTAGCCACCTTGAGCATCTTGACATTTAACACTTCGCTGACAGTCATTGCCACGCCTGAGTTAGTGTTCATTTGAGCAAGGGGCAGGCAATTATTTCAGGCAGAGGGCCGCTTAGCCAGTTTTAGCAGACTGTCAAGGGTCGCATGGGTAGCCTCGCCCCTTGACAGATACCATGCCTCCTGTTCATCGTCTTGGGACCAATGTCCTAATGTCTTGGGACCAATGTCTGAGGACCAACACTGGTGGGGCACAAAATGGGGTGCAGGCTAGCAGGGGTCTGTGGAGCTGGGCTGGGCTGCACCAGCAGGGAGAGAGGGGAGCTGGCTCGGCTCCATAGAGCCCCTGCCGGCAGGGACCCTGTACTCCTGCCACCCTGCTCTGGGCCCCGCTAGCGCTGGCCCCAGGACACCAGTGTGGATCCTGTGCTCCCACTGACTCCGGCGCCCACTTACTCCCAGTGGCCACTCACTCCCAGTACAAGCGGGGGCAGTGCGCAGTCCCAACTCCCTGCTCGCCAGTAGGGAAGGAGCTGGTGTGGAGTGCAAGGAAAAGTGGCCCCTTGCCCATCCCGTGGCTGGCGCTCCCTGCTGCAGCTGCTCACCGTCCGTGCAGAGCTGTCCTGAGCAGGCACAGGCAGCCCCACGCGGGCTGCTAGCAGCTGCAGCATGGGGTGCCATCCACGGGGTAAGGGAGGGGCCGCTTTTCCCCATGCTCAACACCAGCTTGAGCTGGTTCAGCACCAGCTTGTAACCCACCCCACCAGCTTGTAACCCATCCCCTGCC
This sequence comes from Alligator sinensis, assembly GCF_000455745.1. NCBI lineage: Eukaryota > Metazoa > Chordata > Crocodylia > Alligatoridae > Alligator > Alligator sinensis. The sequence goes on from NW_005843235.1 coordinate 102,414, forward strand.
AGCCTGGGCCCCGTGCTGGCTCTGGGCTCAGCTGTTGGGGCTGTGAGCAGCACAGAGGAAAGTGGCCCCGCCCCATTTGCCGTGCCAGGCAGTGTTTGCCACCACCACCTCTGTGCTGCCCAGCGCACAAGCTCTGGGCAGGCAACAGCAGCAGCAAACACTGCCCAGCATGGCAAGCAGGGGAACCACTTTCTTCTGTGCCAAGCAGCTGCTGCCACCGCGGCGCAGCCCCAGTAGGTGAGCCCGGAGCCGGTGCAGGGCCCAGGCTGGCAGTGGGCGGGTTACAAGCTGGTGCGGTGGGTTACAAGCTGGTGCTGAACACAGAGAAAAGCGGCCCCTCAGCTGCCCTGTGGCTGTCGCCCCATGCTACAGCTGCTTGCAGCCCGTGTGGGGCTGCCTGTGCCTGCTCAGGACAGCCCCGTGTGGGCTGCGAGCGGCTGCAGCAGGGAGCACTGGCCACAGGGGGGGGGAGGGGCTGCTTTTTCCCCCGCACTAAGCACCAGCTCCTTCCCTGCCCGGGGTCCTCCCCTGCTCTTCCCCCCCACCACCCCCGCTTACCTGAGTTTCCTGCACTGGTGCAGCCATAAGGAGTCACATGGGCCCAGGCCCCTGTTGTGGCTCCTGGCTGGTGGGGTGGGGCTGGGCAGGCTCTGCTGTTTCAGGAGCCCCCTGGGTCTTCCCCTGCGTCCTACTGCCCCTGGCTCCTGTCATTTTTTACAGGAACCAAGGACAGATAAATATTAATTTTCTACATTTTTTAGAGTCCCCGCAGGCCGGATAGAATGGCCTCGTGGGCCAGATCTGGCCTGTAGGCTGTATTTTGCCCCTGATCTGAGCTAATATTACCACAATATTCTTATTAATGTTTTTAACTAGAAATAAAGACTGTGAAACAGAAGATAGAGATTATCAGGACAGCAAAATTGAAGTGAAATTTATGTTCCATTAGTTAATGGAACATTAATTCCATTAAAAAGGACAGAGGCTCATTGACACCTATGGATTGAAGAAACATTAGCAGGAATCAGGTAGAATATAATGAGCCATGACATCAGTTGAGCCTTTTAGCACTTTCTATGCTATGCCCCTTCCAGTTAGTTTTAAATTCTGGAGTTTTTTATTAAGTTATCATGGAAACATTATTTTTGCAAGGTTTGTCTTTATTGCACCAAATTATTACAATGGCAGGGGGTTGGACTTGATGATTTGCTCAGGTCCCTTCTGACCCTACCAACTCTGAAACCAACTATGAAACTATTTTACTTCAGTGCTTGGGCTCTTATTATAACTATTGCGGGGCGGGGAGGGCTGACCATTTCTTCCCTATTTCTTTACAAGAGTAAGTGGTTGTAAATTAGTAGTAATAAGCAAAGCTGGCCGAAAAGTTTTTTGGTGAGTTATATATTGAACAGACAGCTATTCACAAATTGAGGTGAAATCTGACAAATAGTTTTAGTGAAACAAATCCAGAAATGTTGAAAGTATTAATTCCAATATTTCTGGCATGAAGCAAGGCTAGATTTACCAGGAGACTTAGTTGCCAGAAAGGTGATGGTTGTGGTTGCTTCCTTATCACCTTATGCCAATAGCTCAATGTTTAGGACATTCATGCAAGGAATGAAAGATCCAAACTGAAATCTCCTTTTTTGTCTGATTCAGAGTCCAGACTTTAATTTGGATGGCTCACCACTGAGGTAGGTGCTCCAACTACTCAATTATAGAATGTTCTGGGGTGAGTCTCAGTCCTTTCTGTTGAAGTTGTTCCACTTCATCTAAATAAATTAATATCCATTAAGTCTGGAAGTTAATGTACTCACCTGGCGGGGGGGTCAGATGCAAGTTCACGACTCCATTCTACGCTGGGCAGAGAAAGGATTTCACCAGGCACCTTCCACAATCTGGATGAGTATTCCACTTGAGTATTCCACTTTCTCCTCAATGATACCTAAGTTTCCATCAGGCTGTGGTCTCTGAACCTAGGGTCTTAGCCTGCCTGTAACAGCTGTTCATCCCAGTCTGCTGCCACCTCAGTAACACACTGGGGCAGACTCAGGTGGCCTTCTACCTGGGCCTAGCCACACACCCTCTCTCTGCCACTGCAGTGGTCACCCAAGCTGACCGTTCACCCCTTCCAATATAAACCCCAGACCTGGAAGAAGAAGTATCTTGTCCCTGGTCTAAGGAGCATTTCTGTGTTTGCATTAAATCATATTTGTTTATGCAGTTGCTTGCAGCCCACCTGGGGCAGCCTGTGCCTGCTCCGGACAGCCCTGCGTGGGCTGCGAGCGGCTGCAGCGCGGGGCGTTGGGCACTGGGTGGGTGAGGGGGTCACTTTCCCCTCCCCCGCACTCAGCACCACCTTGTAACCTGGCCCCACTGCCAGCCTGGGCCCCGCGCAGCTCTGGGCTCACCCGTCAGGGCTGCACATGGCGACAGCAGCTGCGGCCCCCGACTTGCCACGCCGGGCAGTGTTTGTCACCGCCACCTGTGGGCTGCCCAGCGTGAGCCCAGGGCTGGCAGCAGCAGCCAACACTGTCCGGTGCTGCAAGAGGGGGGGCCGCAGCAGCTGCCACCGTGCGCAGCAGCAACGGGTGAGCCCGGAGCCAGCATGGAGCCCAGGCTGGCAGCAGGAGCGGGTTACAAGTTGGTGCTGAGCGCAGGGAAAAACGGCCCCTCACTTGCCCATGGCTGGCGCCCTGTGCTGTAGCCACTTGCAGTCCACATATGGCTGCCTGTGCCTGCTCCAGACAGCCCCATGTGGGCTGCGAGCGACTGCAGCAGGGAGCACCGGCCATGGGAGAGGCGAGGAGCCTCTTTTTCCCGCACTCAGCACCAGCTTCTTCCCTGCTGGTGAGCAGGGGGTCGGGGCTGTGCACTGTCCTCCACCTGTACTACAGGGCTGGGGGGCACTTGGAGTGAGGAGGCGGAGAGCCAGCGGGAGCGTGGGGCCCGCACTGGTGTCCCAGGGCCAGTGCCGGTGGGGTCCAGAGCAGGGTGGCAGGAGCGCAGGGTCCCAGCTGGGAGGGGCTCTATGGAGCCGAGCCAGCTCCCCCCTCTCCCTGCTGATGCAGCCCAGCCGAGCTCCACAGACCCCTGCCAGCCTGTGCCCCACTTTGGGCCCCACCAGTGCTGGCCCTGGGACATTGGGATATTGGTTCCAAGATGGTGACCAGGGGACTGGGCACCTGTCAAGGGGCGGGGCTACCCATGCAGCCTCGACAGCCTGCCAAAACTGGGTAAGCGGCCCTCCGCCTGAAATAATTGCCCACCCCTGTTGTAATGGGTATATTTTGTACTTTCAGAACATGACACCAATGATATTTGGATCTGGAGAATCAGGATTAATTTTCTGTGGGGAAAATGTAATTAAAATAATTTCTGCATCCCAGAGCAGCTCTCCACATGGGGTGGAGGTAATCAGAACTTTTCCAAGAGTTAACCAGTCTTGCTTTCTGAATGAACTGAATAGAGCTAAATCCATGACCTTTATTGGCTTCAGCACAGCAGCCAGCACAGTGTCTGAATAGGGTCCTTCGTGTATATCATTACAGAATGTTTTCATTACACAGATTGCCAGTAAAGAAGTCTTTAATTTCCACGAGACAAAGATCCTAGTCTTTAGTTTTTGCACAGCAGCAAAAAACGGAGTCAAAGACAGACATTTAACTAAGCCATTCACAGTGCAGCCTTCAGTTTTATCTTTGCTTTGAGAAAGGGTAAGATAATCATCTGATTTCAGCTAATGGATTCTGAATTATGATCAGTGACTGACACTAAAATAGATATTTAACAGAAGGTAGAGCAGTGTGGCACCTTACAAAGTATCTCATTAGGCATGAGCTTTTTATAAGATGCCAGTCTGCTCTACCTTCTGCTTAACTTTAGTCTAACATGGCTAACTACTTCTCCCTAATCATAGATTTTTGAGAAAGGGAAAGCATCCATCAGTAAGCAGGAAAACACTTCCATAGAAAATGACATTAGCTTTATCAAACTTGAAAATACATGGATTTGAAATACACTTTCCCCCTAACTTAATATTTTTGATGGAGGTAAAAATGGAGGAGCATGTCATTTTCTTTACATATGACTATGTTTCTTCATGTACATTTTAAACCAGTTTTCCTTTCTATAAAATGATTGCAAAGAGGAACATGGGCTACATGTTTAATCTCTCAATTTTATGTTCAAAGACTATGTTTGTTTGCTTGGTTTTTTTTTTCTGTGACTGCTAGCCCTGGGATGGCAATCTTGGTTCTGAGTTTCAAGTTGGGTCCCCTCCTTGTAAGAACGTGACCATATTCCTTGAATCTCAAAAAGGTCCCCTGTGCACTCAAGCTCTGGCACACACAGGTGTTCATGAGCTTCAGGCTCAGCGGGGCATGCTGCTGAGCGGAGGAGAGCCGGTTATGAAGTGGAGTGAAGCACGCTGGTGAGCAGTGGGAGTGGGAATGAGACACCTGCCCCAGGCTTCTCATCAGTTTCTGAAACTGGGACAAAAGTGCTTTTGAAGAAACAGATGAGACCCCTAGGACAGGTGTTTAAAATGGGATGTATGGTCACCCTACTTGTACATCAAGGATGTGATTTTTCAAGTCCATTCATGTTTTTAGGGGTTTACTTACTTCTATAGACTTTGACCAGATATACAGGTTTGCCATTTGAACTAGCACATTAATTACACTTGCCTTTTATCTTCAAATTATGCTGTCAGTGACATCTGTAGGGGCCTTGCATTGATGTCACTGTTTAGAAGTTAGCAAACAGCTCTGTTGATGTTTCACAGAAAGCAAGAAAATCTAGTTTACTCTTAAGTATGTTAATTTGGCAGAATTAAGGAAAGCAAACAAACAGAAATAACAAACCAGGAGCTATGTTTTGTTTTGTTGCTTTTTGTGCGGGCCCTCTCCTGATCCCATCCTCGTCACCATGTGCAGGCGGCAGGGAGCGATCCGGGCCCTTTTTCGCTCCGCGCGGGCTGTGGCCAGCAGCCTGGGCACGCTGGATCGGAGAGAACAGGCGACACGCTGGAATTAGGCACGGACGCGTAATGGTTGATTTAAAGATTATTTACTTACACCGAAGATGGTCGCGGTGCAGGCAGGAAAACTTGCTTGAGTTGCAGTTACAGATAGAAAAGAAGAGAGGCGGACTAGAGTTCCTTCCTGTGAACATTCTTCTAGCCCATCCAGTTGGAGGCTCTAAACCGCGAGCCCGTCGCGCCAACCGAAGAAAGTACTCGTACTCACACGAAGTTTGCTAGGCTCCGTGGAACTTGTGCGCGCAGGGCGCAGGGAGAGGGATACGTCGAGGTTTGCGCTCGGTGACAGGGAGAGGCTAGAGGCTGATCAGACCCCTGTTGCCTTCTTGAAATGCACTGGGTCCAATAGGCTCCGCAGCGCTTAGAGATCTTCACACAGCGTGAAGTCTCCTCCTCCTGGTGTTCGTGGAGTGCTCCCTTGCGGGGGTTCTCCTCGGAGTTCTCCATAGAATACGAATGGCGGGAACTCTTTGCAAAGTGCATTTCTGTGCTGCAAAGAAGAAATGCACACTGCAAAGAAAGCTACAAATTGGCAGGAATTCTTTTGCACCGGGGTTTTCCTCTGCAGCAGAAAACTCCACCGTGCAAAGAAGCTGCAATTTAGCGGGAACATAATTCAGTGGTGCCAAAGCACACACAAAAACAAAAAATTACACCTTTGGGTTGTGACACTTTTCAGAGTAGAATCACAGTTTAAAAACAAGTTTTTTCATTTTTATTTCTAAATTTATCAATGGCTAATCTGTTCTCTCAGGCATATATGTATATATTTGTAATGATATACCTCGGGCACTATGGATATCGGACAATAACTGGATTTTAAGAAGTTGTGGGATCATCCTGTATTATACTGAGGAACAAATGGTAGTTTATTCTTTCATGAACTCATAAAACCATTCAATAACAGTCATGGGTAACAAACAAAATATTCCATTTCTACAGATAAAATAATAAATGAAATGTCATTGTAAGGTAGAAAACCAGGGACAGAGTTTTCATGTTCACTAACACTGTAAATACAATGAATCTTCTACAGGTATTAACATAAAATGGTTTTTCATTGGATGGATATCACATAGAGAAGTTTTCTGTTGGGTTGCCTTCCTTTGCAGATATGATTATAATTATATATCAGTTATGTGTTTAGTTTGTTTATTGGGAATAATAACAGTAAGTTGGTTTTTGGGTGTGTGGTTTTTTTGTTTGTTACAAGACCACTCTTGAAAAGACTGAAGTTTGGAACACCTTTTTTAAAAGATAAGCACAAATACAATTTTCAAAATGTGAATATTCTGGGCTTGTGTTATTTTATTTTCTAAGGCAACTGCTTGAAGCCATTCAAAGGTTTGAATGATAGAGGTAGTCCTGGCAGAAACAGATAAAAGGGAAGAACTCAATAATGCACATGTGGAAGATTAAAGATGCATGATAAATATACTTTTTCATATGGCTGCAGTTTATTACACATATATAATTTAAGCACATATAGCATTCACACATGCACGCATTATGGGTATACTTTTCAGAACATATGCAGGGAAAATTAATCTGTCTGTATCTGTAAGGCAACCTTACATTTTGCATAGTGACTGTACGTATTATTGGATCAAGGCTGATTTGAAAGTTTTATATAATTTGATTTGTGAAAAAGCAGACAGAATGTGTCCTGTAACAGTTTAATGTAATTTCACCTAATGCTTAAGTCAATTTGACGTTTCCAAAAAGGTTTCAGAGCACAGGCATTCTGTTTAAAAGCACACAGTATTTCTCAGTGGTGCTAATATGAGAGTTCTATATTTCAGCCATCTTAAAATCTCAGTATAATTCCACCAGACCACTGAGCCAAATATCCAGACACAGGTTTGAGAAATCATTTTAATCCTGCACTGCACCACTCTTGCCCACACTAATACTTTTGAGTGAAGGAATTGCCAGTTGCCTGGAATTATGTAATGGGTTTTATGATGTGGACTCATATTTATAATACAATAGTGAGAACACAAATGAAGAGATATAAAGCACCTGAATAGGAATGGGCATTCTGTGAAGCTAAGTACAGACAGTTAAAAAGCCCAAAGCAGAATTGATTCAATCTTTGAAGGTTAGTTTAAACTGCATAGATTGAAATGATAAGCAAGTGAACAGACATTTATTTTTGATTTCGGGAATGCAGCCACATGCCTGCAGTGACCCAGGCCAGAAGCTGGGGGACAATAGAGCATGCCTCCCTGCTCAGCTGGAGCAGATAGCTGGGGCCAAGCACAGCCTGCTGACCCTGCAAGGGCTGGGGTGGGGTGGGATTGCAGGGGATGTGCAAAGCACCCTAGGATGCTGGAGGACTATAAGTTAACTTGAATCTGGAGGGGATCTGGGACAAAGTTTCAATAAACTGATTTAACCTAAATCAGTTAAGTCTGATACTATACCCATCCAGGCTTATCTTAAGCTGGTTTCAGCTATTTTGAAAGCAGTTTGTGTGCACTGAGCTTCTGTTGTGTTACAGATTTGAACTGATTTCTGATCATTTATGCTGATTTATGTGTAATTTCTGTCCATAGCCTGAGATAGAAGGCCAATCATCTCTTCTGACATTCTACATAGGGCTTTGAATCTGAAAACAGTTTGAACAAAATTTGATCATGACAGCATACCTTAAGTAGCATTTTTTAAGTCAGTGGATTTACATTAGTGGAGTCTGGTATCAAATCTGTCTCATTGTTTTTCAATTAAAGCCATTGTTTTACTCTTT
>NW_005843235.1:110965-132719 GCF_000455745.1 Alligator sinensis
TTTCCCCATGTAAGCCATATCAGAAAACACAAAGCAATAAAACTTACTAAATTGTACCTTTCTAATAGGATTCATGGCCTTTATCTTGACAACTTCAGAATGCTACTGTCTGCACTTTCAGAAACTAACAACACCTCTCTTATTACAGTTGAAAACTGACACAGCTGTTAGTTCTTCATTATTAGGTCACAGGCAGGAGTGCTGTTTGAAGTGCTCTAAGTGCATCTGAAGCACCACAAACAGCCATGATGCAGATGTTCACACTCAGTGATTGTTTCAGAAATGGCAGGAGAGGGGGTAGGAAGGAAGGAACGTCTTTATAGCACTTAATTTTGAAGTGCTTACTGAAACATCTGCACTTTCCAGAGGAGCACAATAGGGGATTGTGAGGTAGCTTGACATCCCACAATGCTCCACTCCCTCTCCTTTCCCGAGGGATGGAAGAGCATAGACAGCCAATGAGACTGTCTTGTGCACTTGGCTGTCCTCAGGAACCTCTGGACACCAGAGGCCTAGAAGCATGCAGGGATTCTTGCTATGCAGCCCTCTGACTAGACAGCATGCACACTGCATGGCTTTGCTGACATTTTGAAGCATTCGAGAGGGGCTACATTTCTGCCCAGAGCTGAAGTGCAAGACTGATTGGAGCAGGATTTGGATTGCTTCAAATGAATGTATGTCTATACCCTTATATATGTTGTCAGTTTATGCCATAATTTACAGTATTTGAGCAAACTTAGGCAGCCTGTGTTGATTTGGTCTGCTTGGAAGTTTTGTCAAGGTAGCAGGTAAAGATATTAAAAAAAAAGAATTTGATTTCAAAATAGCAAACACAGCTTCAGTAAGTAGCCAGATTGTGCTTAGAACAGGGCAAACTGCTTCCTGGGGGCTTGCAAAAATGTAATAGAAGGCAGAATTACTGCATAGATCATGAAATTACATGGATCTACAGTGTCCACAGTGGGTTGTTCAGTAATAAGTAGGAGTTTGGTTCTGTAGGTGTGATATAGTATACTTCAGGTATAAACATGACAGAGAAAACTGAATAATGCTTCTGAAGTGAGTGGATCTATACACCTATCACTGAGGGAGGGTAGAATTCAATTAGTAAAATCTGTATTATTGGTGATTCATACATTCATATACTGTAAGGCCGGAAGGGACCTCACAAGATCATAGGGTCCAGCCCCCTGCACCAAGCAGGAAAAATAAGTGGGAGTCAGGTGACCCCAGCAAGGTGACTGTCTAGTCTCCTCTTGAAGATTTCCAGGGTATGTGATTGCACCACCTCTGGAGGGAGCTTATTCCACAGTCTGGACACCCTGACTGTGAAAAAGTTTTTCTTAATGTTGAGCCTGAATTGATCTTCCAGGAGTTTGTGGCCGTTAATCCTGGTTTTCCCCTCCGGTGCCCTGGTGAACAGTTGCTCACCGAGCCCTTGATATACTCCCCTAATGTAGCGGTAGGCTGCTACCAGGTCCCCTCTCAGCCTTCTTTTCCTCAGGCTGAAGAGTCCCAGATCCCTCAGCCATTCCTTGTATGGCTTGCTCTGTAAGACTCTGATCATACGGGTGGCTGTTCCTTGGAATCTCTCAAGCTTGTCCATGTCCTTGTTAAAGTGTGGTGCCCAGAACTGGATGCAGTACTCCAGCTGTGGTCTCACCAGTGCTGAGTAGAGCAGAAGAATCACCTCCTTGGTTTTGTTGGAGATGCATCGGTTGATGCATGCCAGAGTATTATTTGCCCTGCTGGCTGCAGCATCACACTGCCAGCTCATATTCATACTGTGGTCTGTTATTACCCCTAGGTCCCTTTCATTTGTGCTACTAGTCAGTTTGGTGCCACCAAGCTTGTAGGTGTGTAGGGGGTTGCTCGTCCTGAGATGAAGCACTTTACATCTCTCAACACTGAACTTCATCAGATTCCAATCTGGCCAACTTGCTAGCCTGTCTAGGTCCACCTATATCAGTAGCCTATCTTCAAGTGTGACCACGCTCCCCCATAACTTGGTGTCATGTGTGTGGCCAGTGAGCTCTTCACCCCCACATCCAAATCTTTAGTAACATTGTTGAAAAGTACTAGACCAAGCACTGACCCCTGTGGGACACCGCTGCCCACTTCTCACCAGGATGACAAAAACCCATTCACTATGACTCTCTGGGTTCTATCCTGCAGCCAGTTTCTCACCCACTTGACTGTCTCGGAGTTAAACCCACAATCCTCCAATTTTCTTGTGAGGACATTGTGGGATACTAGATCAAAGGCCTTTTGGAAGTCAAGGTATACAATGTTAACCTTCTGTCAACAAAGCCATGCTGGCTGTCATTCAGAATCTTATCTTCTGCAAGCTTATTACAAATAGACTCCTTGATGAAATTTTCTAGGATTTTCCCTAGGATGGAAGTTAGGCTGATTGGCCTATAGTTACCGGGGTCCTCCCTCCTCTTGCCCTTCTTGTGGATAGACACAACAGTGGCCCTCTACCAGTCCTCAGGGACTTCCCCAGAGTGCCACGAGCTGTGGAAGAGTTTCGCCAGGGGTTCTGCAATGACTTCGGCCATATTGATTCGGTGATATTGAGCAAATATGAAAAAGACCAGCTTAAATATCAGATCCAAACCTGAGTTTGCATGGTGGACATTTGAAAAAAAGATATTTTCATTTGTAAAATTAATGTGTTTAAACTGGAAAGCAGAGAACCGAAAAAGGAATCCCGTCTTGCCATTTTTGTAATTACCCTTCAGGGAAGAATTATATTTTAAAGAGTATAATAAACCATACCATAAGTAATCTGGAATCTTTTATAAGGGAAACTATTTATTAAAAAGATGATCTTCACTAGAAAATGTCCTCATCTTGAAACATTATTTCCCCCTAAATCCCTTGGGTAACTCAACAGGGTTGTTACTATAAAACACTACAGACTATATATAACAAATTACAATGGCTGATCTCTTATCACCTTATATTTATAAGTAGAGAGGAAAACTAACTCATCACAGCTGATGAACAGCTACCACTATAATAGTCTCTTTATAGATTCTTAAGGACTGAATCAGTTTTAGATTTCAGTTATGAAAAATTAGACATTCCTGGAATGCTTGAAAGCCAAAGTTGCTGGTGAGCTGAAAATGATACCATTATTTATAATATTCTATATTGGGCTTTGAACTATGTCTGAACTTGATTTAAAGGTGGTTCCAGGCATGGGTTTGAGAGTATATATTCAAAAGGCCAAATTATATGATTCCATTTCAGCTCAAACCTGTTTTCTGAGAGTCTTTCAACAGTCTTGGTCCTGTATTCACTGATCAGCTTGACATGGCCCAAAACTGCTCTATTTAAAAATTTCTTCAAACCAGGTTCAAATTTGACATTGTAGATTGGTTCTGTGATGGACTAGCTGGCAGTGCCTCAGCCCAGGGGTTTTGAAGAGGCAAAAGATGATCGGAGGACTTGGGATTCCCTTTCCTCACCAATCTGGTAATGATTTGGCCCACGGATTTTGAAGGGGTAAAAGGTGATTGGAAGACTTGGGATTCCCTTTCCTCACTAATCAGGCCCCAGAGAAACCCTACATGTCCCCTGATTGACCCCTTGGGTCACCTGGAGGGGGATAAAAGGGGCAGCTCGGCTGACTCAGGGGAGACCAGTGAGGGACCATGAGGAAGGAGCTTCAAAGAGGTGGCAAGAGCTGAGCCAGCAGGGTGGGAGCAGTTGTCCCAGACGAGCCTGAAGGAGTGGGACCTGCAGGCAGCACTGGGGTCCTCAGCAGCGCGGCTGGCAGGAGCGCGGCTGTGAGGAGAGGCTCCCCCCGGGCCTCCAGGATCGCTTATGAGAGGCTGCAGCCAGTGCGAGAGACTCCCCCGCTCCAGCAAGATCTGAGCAGCGACCTGAGAGGTTCCCAGCTCTGCTTCCAGCTCCTCTGATCAGAGACTAGGCAGCTCAATGTGAGGCCGGGGCTCCGTGAAGGTCAAGACCCCTAGCAGATTGAAAAAGTACTATCACTGGTGGCTGTGTGGTAGTGGTTTTGCCTACCATGTGGGAGATCTGAGTTCAAATCTCAGCTTTGGTGACTTGGGGTAAATAAGCTAACTAGAAGAAATTCTTCTTGCAATGGAAAGGGGCCATTGTGTTCTTCCCTGCCAGGTACCTAGGCCCTGTATTCCTTATAATTTGGTATTTTGTGCCTTTTGTATTTCCAGTAATACCAACCAGTATTGTTTGTTCTGCAGTTTGTGTTTTAAATTTTGGTTAACCCTGTCTTTTGTCAACTGGATGAATATGTCTATGATTGTAAGTGTATAACCTTTGTTGAATCCTGCCCCTTCAGGGCATTGTAGTGTCCCCTTTACCCCCCTGGTTTATACTGGTTATGTTCCCAGTATTGTTCCCTCATTAAAATGTATATGGTTAAGGCCCCATTGGTGGTCTGGCTCCCTTCTATAGGGGGAGGAGAGTCCCTACGCCTCCCACAACGTTTGTGCACTTGCGCTGATCCCTTCAATTGGAGAGGGGGTGCCTCTTGGAGTACTGCTCCGGTTACAGTTCAAAATTAATTTTTATCTGCTTTGCAGGAATCTTATTCTGTGTAAGTTTTGAAAACTGCTAGAAAAGCTACAATAAAAAATAATAGTGTATGAACTTTTAAAATTATAGATTTATTTTGAGTGTTGTTTACCTGTCAAAGTCCTTTTCAGCCATACTTATGAGTAACAGAAAAAGGACTTGTCCAAATAAAAGATTGCAGCCTGTGATGAAATTTAGCACATATGTTACCATTTCAGTGGTGTATTATCCATCCAGCACAGTTCAAATGCTTTGTTGGAACCATCCCAGTCTATTACATGTATTCATAGTTAAGATGTTTAAAATGGTTTTATGATGAGTGAACTACTTCTTTGAAGACATTATAGTCTATTATGGATATATAGGGTGTGTCTACACGTTGCCCTACAGTGATGTAGCAACACACTACAGTACTTCCAAAAGGAAGTACTAGAGCATGGCGACGTGTGCTATATTCTCTTTAATTTAGGTCTAAATCCAGGACCTTCATAATCAGAATCATTAGGTCAAAAGTAGATTAAAAACTGTAGGGGTGCATAATAAGGGCCTCCAAGCCCTGTTACATGGTAGAGTCAGGCAGCAGTGCTGAAGGGCTGTACAGTTATAGGCTTCAAACTGCAGCGCTCCAGGCTGCTGATGAGGAATGAAGAACCCCTGTTCCCTGTTAGGAAAGGAAGAGACCAGGTGACTGGAAGGAATGGAGCCTGAGGGCTATATAAGATTGGTGCCTGATCTGAGGCATCAATCAATATAGCCCAAATTATGGAAAGTGGTGGCAGGTTTCTGGCTGGGAACAGTGAACTGTAGACATTAAGGTAGCCCTGAGGGGCAGCTGTTAGCAGTGGGACTGTTCTGTGTGTACCCTAAAGTGGGGTTAGAAGCCTGGAGTGACTTTAATGGGGAGTAAGGAGGCCACTGTGAGCACCTAGAGAAGGTCCTCTGTGTTTGGTGTATTTGATTTAGGGTAGAGATTGCTGGCCTGAGAGAACTGACTATGGATGGAGATTCCAGACCTGAGAGTAGAGCTGAGGGTGAGGACAGAGAGGTAAGATGACCTTTGAGCGTCTGGTGTATTAAAGACTAGGTCAGATCAAGGTGGCCCAATGATGAACAGGGTAGAGAGAGGTAGCTAAGGTCAATTCTGTAGTCTGAGGACTGGCTCCCCAACTTATATTTAACCAACATCACCAAAGTGTGTCAGGTGAGGAAACAATAGGACAATAAGCTGGTGAACTGGCCGGAAAAATGGACTTGGGGATGGCTGCCAGAGGGAGCTATAACTGCTTTTGGAGGCAGAGTCAGTCCAAGGGCTTGCTGTACAGGAAAGCCAAAGCAAAGGTGACTCAGTGCGTCCTGAGGAAGACTGTAATTGTTGGTGTCCACAGGTCACTGAAGATGAAGAGTGTGGATGACTGGGTGGGTAAGCCATGAAGGTCGGTTCACAGTGCATATCTGGGAGCCACACACCTCCTTTCTCTCAGGGACTGGAGCAGGAGATAAAAAGATGGGCACATGGTATCAACCATTGTATTCCTAACCTGTTGTAGTATCTGCTGGGTTCTGTTCTCCTCCCTGACTGGTCTGGTTTATTCACACATACTCTTCACTATATTTCCAAATATAAGAGTGGGTCATGTCATGGTTGTTGCTATCTGCCCACTATAGCCAATGTTTTTCTCCACTTTTTACCACCTTAGCTTCTGTCATGACTTACCTAGTCAAGACCTTGGTTAATTTCAGGTCCTGTATCTTAATTGACTTCTCTCTCTTAGGGGTTTCCTTACTCCTTTTTCTTCTCTTGCTTTCTTTCTTACCTCATTGAGCTCTTATACCTATCCCTTCTTACTATACCTTGTTCAGATTTTCTAACCTTGCTCCCTAAGGCCATCTTTGTATGATCTCACATCTGTGCTGCACCATTAGGTAATATCAAGGGATGACATTGCCTGTGATTCCAGGCATATGGTGACAACATAGAGGCCCATGTATTTCCTTCCAACATAAGCTGTCTCCCACCTGTCTCAGTGCATGCAGCCATGATGAAAAACAGCTGCTTCAAATTGAACTGCGGAACTAGTGAAGTGATGCCAGTTTGGAAGAGTTAAATACTTTAAAACATTGTTAATACCACTGCTGCATCTTCAGCTGGGAGGCTCTGACTTTCAGTAGTTAAGATCACATATTGTCTTAGGGCGAGGGTGGCCAACCTGTGGCACAAACAGCCTCTGTGTGGCATGTGGCACACTGGGGAGGTGAGGGGAGGTGGCACGCAGCACAGCAGCAGATTGGAAAGGGAGTGCAGGGGGATGGAATAGAAGGCAGAATAGCAGACAAGCCAGGGAAAAGGATCAGAGTGGCACTTGAGTAGGGAATGAGTTGTGGCACACCTGCCAAAAAGGTTGGCACCTACTTCCTTAGGGTAGTCATTGATCCAACAACCTCAAATGAACAAAAATCACTAAAAGAGCATTAAAAATCACTAAAGCCGCATCCAGATGAGCATGGCCATGTGGTATGTGGTGCTGCAGACCCCAGGAAATGCCGGGGCAAAAACAAAAACAAAAAAAGGCGGAAAAAAACCACAGGGTGGTTCTACGAGAACAGTGCGCGCCACCCAAAACCAGATCCTGGCCAGCTGGAGCTATACTCCAACTACTGGCCAGACTCTGAGCAGCAGGTTCAGTGCCACTACAGCCCCAGGAGGCCCCCAGGACTCCAGATAAGGCTACTGGGGCCAGCCCAATGTTGGCCCCAGCTTCCCCTACCCCACCCGGGGTAACTTGCTGCACACCATGGCACAGGTGTTCCCCAGGGACAAGTAGCAGTGGCACAAGGTATCCTGCTGCTAATTGTCCCCAGGGAAAGAAACATTCATGCTCCTGTGGATACAGCCTAAAAGTCCAAAGCACTAGACTGAGGTTAGGAGAGTTTTGATTTTATTCCTGGCTTTGCTACTGATCTGTTTGGGGTTTTTTTTTGTTTGGTTGGGGTTTTTTGAGCAAGTTACATAAGCCTTTTGCTTCCTTTTGCCCCATTTATTAAATGGGTCTAATGATAACAAGGTAATTTGGCATCTACAGATGAGAAAATTATGAAAACAAGATTATTATTGCTCTGTCTCATGTCCTAGTACTTTGTTTAGGCTGACTTATTTGATTCCATGTTAGTGTTGTGCTTAATCTACATCATGTTTGTAGAACTAATCTGCCAGGGCCTGGATGCACTAGGGGCATAGTGTTTCAAGAATTGCCTTTCTTGGGATCTACCAAGCC
The DNA here is from genome assembly GCF_000455745.1 of Alligator sinensis. Classification (NCBI taxonomy): domain Eukaryota; kingdom Metazoa; phylum Chordata; order Crocodylia; family Alligatoridae; genus Alligator; species Alligator sinensis. The sequence continues at coordinate 118,807 of NW_005843235.1, forward strand.
AGCTAAGATCATAAATCACACTATGACTAACAGAAACCATTTACATAAAGTGGAAGAAGGCACTGGTTAACAGCAGGTCTGTAGATGATTCTGATACACCCTTCCAAAGAAACCTGGGTAAGTCCAACAATTAAAAGGAATCCAGCAATTAAAAGGAAGAGTAGGATGGAGACTATAACTAGTTTTGTTCAGGATGACTGAGATTCAGTGTCCTGTTGCTAATAAACAGGTCTCATAAAGAAACTCTCTGAAAGGAAAAATAGAGAGTTGACTTTACCTTCTTACTATTGTCTATATCTGGTGGTGCCAAGATATGGTATGAACACTTTAGAAATATTTACTGATGAATAATTTTTCTTTTTCTTTTCCATCCATGAGAACAGAATAGAATTCTGATGCTAGTAAGAGTAGCAAGGACTCCAAGCACTGTCCCTCCAAACCCATGCTAATAAGCTCCTTTTACTAGGGTTGCTCATAGGGACTTGAGTCAAAGCTTACCGAAGACAATGCAAGGACTCTCCCTGCTTCCCCCCCCCCCCCCACTTCCCCCTGCCCAACTGTCTCATCTTGGATTAGATCCAGAATAAGGATTTGGACATCAGCAGTAACTCAAACAGGTGGCATTATGGTCTGTAATGTCACAGAACTTTTTGCACCTGAGAACTAAATCACCTGCTAAAATCTGCTTTTTGATGAAAGACATACCCTCTATATACTTTTTAATTCCCTTCTCCTAGCCCCAATATTAAAAATAACTAGACCATATAAATGAATCATGTGCAATATTGCATTTGTGAAACAGAAGTGATGAAAGTTACAAATAGGCATAAAAATATTGTGGACAAGCAATTTATTTAATAAAATCATTGAAGTCACCCTAACTCTGAGATGCTGCATGTCAGGTTTCAGCCCACAGTACTTTTTTTTACAGCTGAGTTATAAAACCCTGAAAAATGGAAGTGCTGACATAATCTGAACTAGTGTTTCCTGAAGAGTGATGCTATAATAATATGCCAGGAGTCTAATAAGTCCCATTATGAGAGTAATTTGTCATTCTAACCCTACTGGCAAACTTGTAAAGGTCAGTCAAGGCTATTTGTCAAAGTTAAATATATCAGCTGTCTAAAACTTTATTTCTAAGATATAAATAGAAAATACTGGTATTTGTGCTTTCCAAGTGGGTTTATTTTTATTTTTATTTTTTAGTATTAACTGATTTTTAATAGGACAACTAGAGCAAGTATCTAAACTGAAATGGTTTGCAACTTTTCCTTCAGCTTATAAAAAAACTCACTTTCTGGGAGGGGGGGAAAAATTAATAATTCACTTTTTGTCCCAGAGGGTATTCAACATTAGTTGATAGAATTACTATGACATCTCTATAAATGTCTGAAAGGGCTGACATTCAAGGCAACAGAGAAATCTTAATGATACTTGGGAGGCAAAATCACTATGGCTAGGTACAGACGTTATACTTATCATGCTTTAAGCACTCAGAAAGCACTTCATAGCTGTAACAAAAGCACATAAAGTGCTTTAAAAATGGAAGATCTCATCTCAAGTCAAGATAGTTCGCATTCCCCTAGTATCCCAGGGGCCTTGTGTGGTGCTTGTCTGCTCTAGGCGAGTACTGGCTCAACCCCACCCCTGGGCTGTCACAGAGAGGAGACAGAAAAGGCTCCGTCCCCTCTCTGCACAGCCAGGCAGGGGGTGGGTGTGTGAATGGAGCCCCCATGCTGTGTGGGCCCCCCAGATTGCTGGGTCGGGTCTTGGGGGGCCAGGTTGGGTCTGTATGACAGAGGGACTCTCTCCCTCCAGCATGGGATGCCCAGCCCAGCTTTTCACCACGCCAGGAACTGGGGGTGGGGGAAAGGAGCCCCCATGCTGTGTGGACCTGGCTTGCCACCCTCCACCCGACCCACAATCTATGACTCTGTGATTTCTATGATTCTCTGCTTTGCATTAGCAGACATGTGGGTTTGTCTTTTAAGCAGAAGCTAATCAACACTTTTCAAAGAGGTATTGTACAAAAAGGCATCCTAATCCAAAGCATATCACTTAACTACAATATTGCATTTTTTGTGAAGAGCTGTGCAAGAGCTTTCCTTCACTGAAATGAGATGAACCAGGGGTTTTCTTTTCTTCTCTCATTCAAGGAGAATTTTTAAAAAATTGTGGCAGCACAAGGGAGAAGGTCCAGCAAACTAAAGAGGCAGAAAGCATAGGACGCTTTCTGCAGGTTCGTAAGTTCTGATTTAACCAAATAAAACTTCCCTGGCAGTAAGGCTTTCCATGTAGCTTTATTGTTAATAAACTCCAAAAGGTAAATAAAATAAACTGATAACCTGAAGGCTGCTCTTCCTTGCCTAAAGCATCTGCTCGGCCCATTTCCCTCCTAGAGGAAGAGCTACTGCTTTCTTTAAGGTGTTGAGCATAAATAGATTCAACTGAAATCTAATTAAATCAAAGCTAGGAGAGCTTCCCTGTGAGAACTCTGAAACTTGCTGGCAATTAACCTCAAAATCTCAGGCTCTGCTGCTTCTTAGTGGCCTCCCCTGGAGGCAACATAAGGGACTGGTGTAGAAGAACTGTGGGAAGCCTCTCTTTAGAGGTTACTGAAAGACCTGTGTGTCCTGTCACGTAAACACTGCAATTACTATTCATTAAATAATCAATTATTGATTATATTCCCTATGAGGAGTTTTCTGAGGATTAACTAGTGACCTTATGTTTGTAAAGTACTTAGAGTTACTTACTTGGAAGACAACACAGAAGTATTATTAGTTATTACTTAAAGAAATATTGAAATCTGTCCTGTACCTAAAGAAATAATCCAATCAGTTAGATATGTCAAAACTATTTGCCTCCTGATTCAAGAGGCAGAAGTTCTTGTAAAAGTTTGTTTATTAGTGAGAGTTAAGAATGTTTTATCATGGAGTTGTTGAGACTAAACCTCTCCATACTTATATCAACACATGGTTAATGGTAAAATAAACATAGTATTAGCATGTTGACATATGAAAAGCTTGAAATAAGGCTTTAAGTACTTAATGTTTTTACAGGAATTTACAAGGAAATCATATTTTACAACCAGAAAATAACCAAAAGGTGGCAGCATTTTATTCAATATTCATTTGCAATTCTCATTTTGAAAAAACGAGGAGGCAAACATCAGATAGATTAATACGTAATTCTCTTAAAAAGAAAAATTTAGAATTTACAATGTTGCAATAAGCGCTACTTCTAAGTTGTGACTACATGCAAGACATTAATTATATTAACAAATTGTGATTGCTGATTATTATATATCTAATATTGGGTGTCTAGGTGCTCCTTTGATGGACAGGTAGTTTTGTGGGCCCACAAGTGGATGTAAGTCTCAGCATCACTGATGCATCATTCAGCATCACTACATCTAGCTTAGGTGCCTGGCTGCTGGAGCAGTATTCACAAACCCAGATTAGACACATTCATTCCCTATGAAAGGAAGAGTTAGTTACTTAAAAATAGAGTTCACAGAAAACAGTAAGCTAAGATGCATTAGGCCTATGCCAATAGGAAACACTGGGCGCATCTACATGTGTCGCTGTGGCCAAGTTGTTACTGCACTGTCGTTTAGTACTTCCGTTTGAAAGTAGTAAAAGACGGTGCAGTAACATCCCGTGCAGTACTGGGCACTGTGCACGGTTATTTTTAGTCACTACATTGCCGTAGCAACACGCTAAAATGGGGGGATTGCATTACTACAGCAACATAGCTGTGGCATCATGGTTTGTGACCACCGATGCTACGTTGCCATAGCACGTTGCTGCAGCAATGCAGCATCAAGTGCAAACGTACCCACTAAAAATGAGAATATGTCTGAAACCCTGTTTTTCTCCTAGATTCAGCCACCTACCTGCAGCCCTGAGTAGGTAGTATGTAAGATTAGGATTCATAGCGTGACACTCCTCCTGCGTGTAGATGCCATGCCCTTTCGGTATGGCAGACTAGCTCATTCTTTTAAAACATGACAAGAGGAGGAGATGGTGTCACCCTGTTCTGGATAATAGCCTAGCAGTTAGTGAACTTACTTGGTAAGTGGGAAGCCTCATTTCCAGCCATCCAAGAGAGTGCCCTAACTATCATGTTATACAGAGTAGGCAGAGGTATGGGTACAAAAGCAATCTTCATCTATCTTTTTGAAACTGTACTATTGGGCAGTTGTAAGTGCAAAATTCATGGGGCCAGAGAAAGGCAATGAGAAATGGTGCATGACTGTAGCACAGTGGTTAGAGCAGTCAGTTGGGAGATGGGAGTCATAGGTCCAGTTCCTGTTTCTAATTCTCTTGGGCTGGAAACAAACATTGATTTTGGGACGCCATAAATTTTTATGGCAGCACAAAAGCCAGGTAAACAAATGTCCATGCACCTTGTCATATCACAAATACCAAAAACTGTAGCTGTGACAATAGGTAGCATAAATTTGTTCTGATTTTTTGGTGGCAAATGTCTGTTTGCTTTATGGCAGGAAAGCATGGACACCCTAGAGCTGCCTGTGCTCTCCAGCTGCCCTGAGTAGGCACTTTCCATTCCCAGGGCACTTAGGATTGGGATCCTGAAGCCCTGGGAGCACATGCCCAGGTTTCCTTGTTTCCTAGGGTGTGCCTCTGCAATCCCCCAAGAGGGTTTCCCTGAGCACATGTATCAGGGTGAGCTTCTGCAAATGGGAGAAACCTGGGTTCCCTGCTTCAGACATGCATGCAGGGAATCCCCTGACAGGGGAATCAGGTGCTGGCAGGGGATTACCCAGATGGCATTTGTCTTGCAGAATTGAGCCCTTGGAACTCATAAGCAGCAGGGGCTGGATCCTGAAGCACAACAGACAACACCTGTGTTTCCCATTGAAGTGGATCAGCTGTACTGAGTGTATCCCAACACAGCTGATCGCATTCAAAGGATGACATCTGTTCATAGCCTCGGTGTATTTTATCCAGTACATCTACCCTATGGATTTTAGTGTGAAGATATTTAGTTTGTGAATCCAAATGAGTTTAAGTATAAGATATGCACTGTTAGGCTCAGCTCTAACAGGATGGTGTCAGTTCTAGACAATCCAGTAACAATATTTTAAGTGCCTACCAAATCTTACCCAAAAAACTTTGGTTCCTAAGGATTTTCCGATGCCTAAGCAGCTAGATGCTTTTGTACAGTCCTCTACTTGGCTCTTCTGTGTTTGGTTCTATCCCAGGGATCTGAGGAAGAGTACTGTGATACCCAAAAGCTTGCTTATGCCTAATATTACAAAAGTCTTAGTCTGTCTGTCTGTCTGTCTATAATGCTTTATTCACACTCTGATTCACACTCGGCTGCCTTGGCAGCCAATCAGAGTGCTCTACACAGACAGAGACAGACAGCAGAGCACCATCATGACAGTGGGGACTGAGGGGCTGGAGGGGAGGGGAGGTGGCGGGGAACAGGGGAGGGAGCAGGAAAGGGAGGCGGGGTTACTGGTGGCTGTCCCAACCCAGGCCCTGGCCTGAAGCAGCAAGGGCAGGCAGGGAGCAGCCCCAGCCTCAGCCCAAAGGGAAGTGGGAAAAGAGCTCAGGACAAGGCCCAGGCCTGAAGCAGCAGGAAGAGGTGCGGAGCGGCCCTGGCTCTAGCCCGAATCAGTGTGGGGGGAGGTGGGAAGCAGCTCTGGCCCCTGCCTAAAGGGGATGGGGGAAACAGCCCCGGCCCAGGGCCTGAGCTGAAGTGGCAGGGGGGAGGCAGGGAGTGGCCCCAGCCTGAAGACAGGGGGAATGGCCCAGGCCCCAGCCTGAAGTGGCAAGGGGAGTTGGGGAGTGGCCCTGGCCCCAGCCCCAGCCCGAACTGGCAGGGGAGAGATGGGGAGCGGCCCTGGCCCTGGCCCAAAGGGGAGGGGGGAAATGACCCAGGCCCAGGGCCTAGCCCAAAGTGGCAGGGGGAGGTGGGGAGCAGCCCCAGCTCCTGCCAGAGCCTGAAGCAGCAAGGGGGAGGTGGGGAGCAGCCCTGGCCCCAGCCTGAAGTGACAGGGGGAGGCAGGGAATGGCCCAGGCCCCAGCCCAAAAGGGAGCGGGGAAACAGCTCAGGCCCAGGCCCCGGACTGAAGCTGGGGGGGAGAAGCAGGGAGCGGCCACAGCCCTGGCCCAAGGTGGGGGGCAGGGGGCAGAGGCAGACCTCTGTCCCTGCCCCCACATCATTCTTGATGGGCAATTTACTAGTAAAAGATATCACCCACAGCAATTCTTGTCTCTAAGTAGTTAGGCAGGTTTTTTGGAGATCCCTCACTTGGACTTAGACTTCTAGCTTCTGCTTCAGTTTCATTTTTAGTGACTAAATGCTTTTGTAGCTCTGAGTCTAAGTATCTTTGCCAAACATTTGTATCATTGCAACTAGCAGTCCAAATAGCAACAGAGTTGACTCCTCATGGCTTCTGAAGAAGATACATTGAATCCACTCAGTTTTAATATGATCAAGGTATACTGGATGAAGTACTGCACATTCTCCACAGTTATAAACATGCCATAATACTGTTCATAAGTGGAGGGGTGGGTCACTGACTTAAATTTCCCCTGTTTATGAGATGGCTAAACTACTGCTGGGGTAGCAATATTGTAGTGGTGATGGCTGTAAAATGCTTTGAGACACTTTGAGACAACAGTTTTGGTATAAATGTATGGTATCGCCAAGGGAGAATATATGCAAGTTCAAATTGTGGTTGTTTAAACAAATGGTCCCCTATATTTTTTGCTGTTATGCTATCATTGTTCTGTACCTACCTGTACATATTACTTTGGCATGTCCCACACAATGAATAAATGGTTTCAGTTTCATAAAACATATAAGAAATTACCTGCTGTTTCAACAGAAACAAATATTGGAGAATCAAAAATATCTCTCCAAAATGCTGGCCAATAATTGCCTATAGCACATAGATTCATAGATGTTAGGGTCAGAAGGGACCTCAGTAGGTCATTGAGTCCGACCCCCTGCTCTGGGCAGGAAGGAGCACTGGGGTCAGACGGCCCCAGTTAGGTGCCTGTCCAGTCTTCTCTTGAAGACCCCCCAGGGTAGGGGAGACTACCACCTCCCTTGGAAGCCCGGTCCAGTGTCACAGGCCAGCTGGGCACTGTGAGTGTATCAATTTTATCACAGGCCAACTGGGCTGTTTGATTCAGTTTCAGATCGAGGAGGCAAAGTGGGAGTGAAATAAAGGCTAATTTATTATAGCTTACACACACACAACAGTTAACAGAAAGATAAATGTGATAAGCAGATAATGCAGCATTAAAGAGCTAATAGTAAATAATAACAACAGATAGATCAATTCTGTTGCAGGCCAGCTGGGCACTGTGAGGGTATTAGCCACTGGGATATTTAAAACAACAGATAGACAGACATGGGTTAGCAACTTATTGATAGTCCCTCAATGCCAGGTGCGTGCCAAGTGATTCCAGCGAAGTCAGGCATCCCTGATGATCGACGCTGTCAGAGAGATTACTGGGGAAGGTCACTTGATCTGGATCCGATCCTCCTCACACCGGGAGTCTGGGGTCCAGGCATGGAACAGAAATGACCATTCTGTTCCCTCCTTCCTGCTGGCTACCTGATGCATGCGCTTTTTATACCTAGTCTTATGCTAATGTGTTGGCTTTAGAGCCACTCACAATGTTGCCCTATAGCTGTTACCCTATGGGACTGAAAGGTGTTAAAAATTATCATAAAAGGTTACTACCCCAACTCAGGTTTATCCAATAAGCAAATTATGATGCAGCACCTTTGTTAATTTCAAAGCTATAGCTCCGCCTACGTTCCCACCCCTTCTAGGCTTCATTTGAATATGCTTTCTTGGGATATGTTTTCTTGGAATATGTTGGGTGTGCCAGGCAGTTAGATCCAGTTTTTATCACTAAGGCTGAACCCTGAGAAAAAACCGTTAGGCCAGCTAATCTCACAGCTACAGCTTTGCCTCTGGGGCCCAGTCAGTTCCATGAACAGTTAATTTATCATTTTGGTTTAACTTATGACAGACAAGTTACATTTGCAGTTTACAAACTTACAAGCTTATATTAACTAATATTACCTGTTTAGGCAAAATACCAAATGCCTCCCAGAAGCACATATTTATTGCTTATTAATCCCTCTGGTTCTGGCTGTCACGGTCCAGATTCTGGCAATCATTACTGTGAAGAAGTTCTTTATAATGTCCAACCTAAATCTGCTCTCCGTCAATTTGTGGCCATTGTTCCTAGTTACTCCATGGGGTGCCCTAGTAAATAGAACATCTCCTATTCCCTGCTGCCCTTGATGAATTGATAGGCAGCCACAAGATCACCTCTCAGCCTTCTCTTGAAAAGGCTCAAGAGACCTAGGTCCTTCAGCCTGTTCTCATAGGGCCTTGCCTGGAGGCCTCTGACCATATGAGTGACCCTCTTCTGAACCCTCAAGATTCTCTGCATCCCTCTTGAAGTGTGGCCCCAAACTTGATGCAGTACTCCAACTGCAGCCTGACCAGTGCCACACAGAGGGGAAGCATCACCTGGCTGGACCTGTTTATCATGCATCTGCTAATGCATTATAAAGTATGGTTAGCCTTGTTGATCACTTTGTCACATTGATGACTCCTGTTCTTCTTGGCTCAAAGATCCTTTTCCACTACTGTGCTGCTGAGAAGGTCATCCCCCAGGCTGTAAGTGTTTGGTGGTTCTTTTTGCCCAGGTGCAGCACTTTGCATTTGTCTTCATTGAACTTCATCCTATTTTGTTCTGCCTATTTTTCCAACCTGTCCAGATCCACCTGCATCCATTCCCTACCCTCTGGTGTGTTAACTTTGCCCCATAATTTGGTATCATCTGCAAACTTGGGCAGGGTGCTCTCCATGCCCTCGTCCAAGTCACTGATGAAGACCTTGAATAGCACCAGTCCACAGACCGAGCTTTGCGGGACTCCACTGCCACATCTTTCTAGGTCGTATTAACCCGTCCACCGCCACATGTGATGGCTCTGAAAAAGACAAATCCTAGGATGTTAGGGAAAATATTTCTCTTAGAGGCAGAAAAATATTAGTGCCATTGTAGAATACCCTGGTGAGACCTCCTCTTGAATACTGTGCAGAGTTCTGAGCCTCCTTGTCAAAGAAGGATTACCAGACTGGAATAGGTGAAAAGAGGGGCTACTAGGATGATCAAGAAAATGATGCCCCTATTGTACATCATACAAAATGCTACAAGAGCTCAACTTGTTTAGTCCAGAAAATGAATTGATTTCTGCCTATATATACTTGGGGTGGGGAGATAGAAGAAGGTTGAAAAAAGGAGGCAGAAGAGTTATATCAGCTAAGGAACAATGTTGGCACAAAAACACTTGTATAAACTGGCCATGAATAAATTTAGATTAAGAAATAGGAAGTTCATAACCAGTAGAAAAAGTAAGTACTGGAAGAGTCCTCTAGTGGCAGTTGGGTAAATTAAAACAATGCAAAACAAAAAACTTGGTTACTTTTAATATGGAGCCTGGTAAATTTAAGAGGATTATGTAAAGTGTCAATGATGATAACAGGGGACTGGGCTCTGAGTCCCAGGAGTTTCCTTACATGTGTAGACAGGCTCATAGGAACTGTATTTGATCCAGGATCAGCTAACTTGCAAGTAAACTACTCGTGAGTAAACACTCCTGGGCAGGCACCTACACATGCAGGGACATGGGAGCAGATCTGCTGCTCCTAGCAGCAAACTGCTGCCAAATCCTGCAGCCCTGCAGTGGGCCCCTGCTGCCACTAGGGGGCCTTCCCCTGGTGATATATCACAGTGGGTGCCAGACCAGAGTGGGGGCTCGGGCAGACTGCCTGTGCTGCAGTACACAGCATGGCTGTGGCCTGGTTCCCAGGGCATGAGGATGTCTGTCAACTGCTGCATAAAGGGTAAGGTCTTGCAGGCACTCCCTGACCAACAGTTGTGGGCAAAGATGGAAACCCACTGTGCCTGTAAGGCCTTGACCTTTATGCAGCACTGCCATGCTGACTGGTCATGCCCACACTCCCACATCTGGCCTGACAGCCCCTCATAGACATGGTCATTGAAGCACCACCCCATACAAGCTGCCACTGCACCTCCACCTTGCCCCGCCAGTCTCCTCTTATGACCAGTTGTGGCCCTGGGAGGCAGGGTGTGACATTGGTGATGAGGCCATTGGGACTCCTGTGCCAGCTCACCGGGCCTCCACACAGCTGTTCCTTTGCTGCCAGGCCTGCAGCACCCAATGCAGGGGCATGGTGTGGGACTGGCAGCTGCGCAGCAAGGCAATGTCCCACAGCATCTGCATCCGGGCAGGCTGCTGAGGGTGGGCTGTGGGTAACTGGAGCTGGCTGTACTGGCCAGGAGCTGCCTGCAGCTGGGCCTGGGTGCTGGCAGGTCTGGACGGCATGGCCCTGGCAGCTGCATGGCACTGCTGTACCAGGTAGCACTGCTGGGGTGCAGGCAGGCTGGCACAGCTGGCCTGCAGCCTGTGCAGGGGGACACAGTGGCCTAGTGTGGCCTCAGGCTCCCTGCATGAGCACCATCCAGGGCTCTGAATGCCTGGAGGCTTTTAAGGGCCTGAGGCTGGAGCTGCCAGAGAGCCAGCCCAACCCTGGGGCAGGAGAGGCTCCCAGTCCTGCGGCTAGCCTCAGGCTGTCCCCCTAGCTGTGGGACTGGCCGGGAGCAAATTTGCTCACAGTTGGTGTTTACAGGTGTGTTACTGCTCAGTAACTACTCACGAGTAAATCTGCTACTTGCATTTGCAGGTAGCAACTTGACTTGCAAGCAGCAATTTTTACTGCACAATAAGCATGTGCACATGTAGACGTGCATGCTTACTGCACAGTTAACTATGCTACTGCACAGTAAAGTGTCTCGTGTAGACATGCCCTGCGAGAATCATGCCTTTAATTTATATTTGGAGGAGGAAGGAATCTCTGACATGTGGAGTGGAGGGTTTGGTAGGAGAGGTGTAATGAGAGTCCTGATCTTAAATAGAGACGATAGCGTTATCTGACTTTCAGTGAGCAAGGGTGTTATGGGATTATTTTGTACAGAATAAGATCTCTAGCATTTTTATCAGTTTAGCAAAGGAGAGCCTGAAGGTAGTGCCTAGCACACACTAAGGGCCATTCTACTGGTCTACTCTGAAAAAATCACTAGGCTTTGGCACACACAGAGCAGTGGCTAGCAGGCAAGGCTAGCTGTTTATCAGTAGTCCCAGGCTTGTCAGGGAGACAGTATAAACACAGCCACAGTTTTTTGTCTGGTAATAGTAATACACACTTATTTACTTGCATGAAATTCAGCATTTTTCTGGAATGTACCTGCCCACAGGCACGATTCCATTCTGGGAAGAACGTCCTCTGGGCCATAGTTATGTTGTCCACAAAACAGTGTGGACTGCCAGTGAAGGAGTTTGTTTCCATTGAAACACTTCATACTCTTTTCTGTGACCACCTTTAAAACATCCTGTTGTTATGCACTTGTTTCCAAGAAGCCTGTGCAGCACAGCTGTGCTGCACACAGGATGTGGAGACCATCATGAGCCTTACACAGCTGCCCACCTTGCCCACATCATAATCCATCTGCTCTGAGGGTCTTCGGTAGTCTATATAGTGTCTTGTGAATGTCACCCTAAATGAACTTATGAGAAAATTTATGATTTGCAATAAATCAGCAGTTATTACCTTCAAATTACAATATTGCTTTTGGCCTATCACATGTTAAATGTTGGAACTAAGGCGTAGTCTTGCTTCATATGTTCTTTCCCAGTTAATATGGATTTGTTTTGTTATTTCTGTACTGGACCTTTTAGTAGCAAAAATATCCATTACTCTGTGTTTCTTAAGTTTCTCAGCTATTTTCAAGTTCCATTTTCCAATGATATGGAACAGGCTAACATTTTACTATATGTTTTTTTAAAGAAGTGGGAAGAGCATGTTAAACAGTTAATGGGCAAAAGTTGCCAGCTAAATAATAATTTGATCCCTTAACTGAAGGCTTATCTCAGGGAATAATATGTAAGTTCTAGTAAATTTTGTGGCTGTTAGGGGTCTTGGTATTATTTAACTTGGGCACAAAACTCAAGTGAGTCTGGAAAAGAAATATTATAACTACATATTCATATAGAACCCAATCCAGTTGCTTTTGATGTCAAAGGCAGTCTTTTTAATGGCTAAAATAGCGTAGTTTGGGCCAATGGTTCCTTTGAAGGTTTTGTTAATGGTACTTGACATTACTAAATAGCATAAAGTAAATGGGATTGATCCCATGCTGTACAATAATATAATATTGGTTGCATTTTCTTCAAACTAACTTTTGGTTGTAGACAGCCACGTGGTTACCATATCCTTTTCTTATATGGCATACACACATTACTACAGAATAGGTTTCACAAGAAGATGCCGTTTCTAATGCTGCTGTGGAAACTATATTTTAAATTCTCTAGTGCTGATATTTTTCCATTCCCACTTCTTGACAGTCACAAACCCATACAACTTTTAGGATGAAATTTGGTTGATATTCTCAAAATATGAGAACCTTTCTTTGGAATTTTTTAGTATTAACAATTTCCTGCTGGGTGGAGTTAGATTTTAAAATTTGTTCCTCCCGCCCCCGCTGAAATATGTGGCCATTTTAGGCAGCCATCTTTTTGCCTTAATGGGGAATCTCTTAATTTTGCGCTTTCAATAACACCATGTAGAGCTGTTTACCCGATTTCATCCTACAAGCATAGATAGATAAAATTGTAAAAGGATTTTCAAAACTTGGTTGGTACTGCTGGGGCCACTGGGGAATCCCCTTATCTTCAGAAATATTCTGCTAGAGTCTCGTCATCTTCTTCATCGTGTCTCTAATCCAACCTTTCTATATGGTCTGTTCACAATATTCTGCACAGGTCACTGCTTCTGGTGTTGATGTTGCCATATCTTGTGGGGTACATTGTGGTGCTACAGGACATCTCAGGAGATGATCCATGGTTTGCTTTTCCTGACAAACACATCGGTTGGTTGCATTTTCTGAGACCCACTCTTAATCTGTTCAGGCTCTGTCATGTATGCCATTTGTAGCTGGAGCCAGATGCTAACTCCTCACTGCGGGTAATTCCTCACTGGATCCGTTCAACAGCTTTGGTGCCTAGTTTCTCCCATTCTTTTTGTCAGAGGGTAGTTCTCACTGATTCTGGTGATGTGGTTAATGGTGTGGTAGAGGACAAAAAGCTATTTCTCAATGAGAGATGACAGTGCACTAGTTGATGTCCATATATAACGGGTGGAGGTCGTCTGACTCTTGTACCTGCTGGTCAATGTCACCTGCTACTTTCTTTCTGATGTAATGGGCCACTTATGCCAGATAGTGTGTGTAGGCAAGGAACAGGTGTGGGTTTTAGGCAGCCTGTTATAATTGTGCATGTATCCTTTAGGGCAGTATCAATATGTTTACTGTGACTTGAGCATCCCCAGGTAGTGTAGGCATATTCAGCTACAGCAAAACAAAGTGCTAAGGCAGAAGTGCGTAGGGTATAGCGATGTGCTCCCCACTTGGAATTTGTGAGCTCATGCAGAATGTTGTTTTGTGTATTGACCTTGGCTTTGGTATTTAACGTGCTTTTTGTAACAAAGTCTATGGTCCAGTGTTACCCCTAAGTAGACTGGGTGTTTCTGATGTTTGAGACTCTGGTCACCCCAGGTGACATTCAGGTATTGTTCCGCATCCCAGTTTCTCAGATGGAAAGCGCCGATTTGGGTTTTGTTAGGGTTGGGTTTGAGATAATTATTTAGGTAACAATATGACACCTCACTCAGTGCCCTCTTCAGGATCTCCTCTGTGTCCTCAAAATTCTTCTGCTATGTGGTAACGCAGAAATTGTCAGCACAAATAAAACACTGACATTCA
>NW_005843235.1:132750-147512 GCF_000455745.1 Alligator sinensis
CTGATCATTAATGTAGATGTTGAATGAAAGTGGGGCAAGCACAATGCCCTGTGGGAAGCCGTTCTTTTGGGAGCACCGTCTACTTTTCTGGCCATTTAGTTCCACATAGAAGTGCTTGTTCTCCAAGAGGCTACAGATGGTCTCACTTAAATCTAAGTCATCAGTCATTAGGTACAGTTTGCGTGTCATAATGCAGAGTTGGATAGTGTCGTATGCAGCAAGTGCCTCTTGCTTCCTTTTTACCTGAGCACAGACCGCTGCAAATAGTGGAAGGGTCTGGTGTGGGTCTTAAATTTACAATTTAAGACTTCTATCCCCAGCCTTCAGCATGTTTCCTTTCTCCAGTAAGAAATAGTTGAGACAGTCAGTGAAATGTACAAAAGATACAATGGCTGATAGCTGATGTCTAGAATTCCTAAAATGTATAATCTTTTCATGTAGGCTAAAAATAGTCAACATTAAGGGACTTAAACTTTATACATTGTACTGTTATTTATATTAACTTAACATTTTGAAATATTTAACTTGTTAATGTATCTGGAATTATTTAAAAGCCTATTCAATAGGAGGTTTCTCTAGTTAAAAGAAACTCCCAAAAAACAATATTCTGGGAACCTTCACAAGAAGCATTTCTATAACAAGAGTCATTGGATCCTAATCTTTCCAGTAGAGACCCTATGATCATTAACCAGATTTTTCTGAATCTCTGCCTGACTTTGGAAACTGCTGAACTATGAACTACTTGGAAACTCCTAAATATGGAGGTGGCATAGTTTAAGTTCCTCCATTGTGTTGAACCAGCAGGCATGGTGGATCGCCCACATGGCTTAGTAGAAAGGTATACATTATGCTACCTGGGAGTCTTGGAACTGCTACCGTGGGATCCTAACTTCTTGAGCTGGAGTTGAGATCAGAGGAAAAATGTTACTGTCTGTTTCTTTATGGAGGAACTGCATGCTTCTTGCTATAGTATCCCTTTGGGAAGTCGATAGTCTAAGAGGAAACTGCTGGTCCATCTGTTAACAGAATGTGTATAGTAATGGCAGCTGTTGGAATGAAACCTGAAAATATCTCCACCGCTCTACTCCATCAGTAACTATATAGTTTGAGCAGAAATAAAATCAAGCTGAATTAATTTACTTAGTGCTATTAAAGTATTAATTTAAGTTACACTATGTAGAGGGCTTTACATTGCTTGAAGTAGTGGCATGTAAAATTTGAATCCTATATAAACCTCTATGAATAAACAAGGTTAGATGATAACATTTAATTGAAACTCTGGTCGCAACCAGACGAGTGTGGACATGTGGTATGTGGTGCCTCAGAACTGTTTGCGGCACCACACACTGCACATGCAGGTATTCCCTGTGCTGCTACCTGGGAGATCCCAGGGTCAAAAAAACCCATGCCAAAAAAAGCAGGGCAGCACATATAGCAGCAATGCATGCTGCCCAAAACTGGAGCCTGGCTGGCTGAAGCCATGCTCCAGCTGCCAGCCAGGATCCCAGCTGTAGGAGCACCATGGCTTCAGCTCCCTGAGGCCCCCAGGATCTCAGGTAAGGTTGCTGGTGCCAGCCTCCCCTACCCCACCCAGGGTAACCTGCCTTTTGTCACAGGGTACATGGTACAGGCATGCCCTAGGGAAAAGTAGCATTGCCACAAGGTGTGCGGCTGCTACTTGGAAACAAATGCCTGTGTTCATGTGGACCCGGCCTCTGTGTGCAAACTGATTTACATAGCACATACACAGAATTGATTTGTGCTTTCCATATCCAAGGAAATTTAATGTTTATCCCAATAAGTTTTTATGAAACAGACTCCCAATGATTTTTTTGCTAACTTTTAAGGTGACATTTAGTTTGAAAACTTCATGTGTACAAAGACCTTTCTCATTAGGTACCTATAAATTTGTATATATACTGCTAACAGTTTTTTGCCTTAAATTTAATGTTTTGAAGTTTTCTAAGATAACCAAATATACATTTAATGTGGTTATTCATAGATTTCATAGACGTTAGGGCTGGAAGGGACCTTGAAGATCATCAAATTGAGCCCCCTGCCCCAGGGGCAGGAAGTCAGCTAGGGTCAAAGGAACCCAGCAAGATAAACATTCAAACGTTTCTTGAATGAGCCCAGAGTAGGTACCTGCACCACTTCTGGAGGGAGTCTATTCCAGCTCTTGGGGGCTTGGACAGTAAAGAAATGTTTTCTTATGTCCAGCCCAGCCTAAAACGGTCTTGGAGGAGTTTATGACTGTTGGTCCTAGTTTTTCCTTGCTCTGGTGAACAGACGTTCTCCCAGGTCCTGATGTACACCCCTTATGTACTTACAGCCAGCCACTAGGTCCCCACAGAGCCTGCGGGAGCCAGGTCCGCACTGAGTCCTATGGCTCTTAGCCTCTCTTCATAAGGCCTATTCTCTTGCCCTCTGATCATGTGCGTGGCTCTCCTCTGGACTCTCTCAAGCTTCTTGACATCCTTCTTGAATTGCAGAGCCCAATGGATGCAGTACTCCAGCTGCGGCCTCACCAAGGCTGAATACAGCAGGAGGATGACATCCTGAAATTTACTTGAGAAGCATCTGTGGATGCAAGCCAGAGTTTGGTTTGCTTTACCAACTGTGATATCGCATTGGTGGCTCATGTTATGTTACTTTTAAAACTGTAAACAGAATGTAAAACAATATTTGCTGTTAAAAGTGAAGGAGTGGTTAAAATTTGAAATAAATTAGCATAGGTTGAATTGATTCTGCCTATGGCTTATAAAAATATTGTGGCATTGGAAGTTATTCAGGATAGGCAATATAAAATTTGTTTAGCATGGTTTGAATCGGATGCAGGATCTGAACATGTCGTTGTATCCGAGTTTTGCATACCCAGTGCTACTTCCACAAATTTGTTTCTCTACTTCCCATAATAGTGATTACAGGGCTTATGAGATCTTGAGAGAGTCCAAAGAAGAGCCACCTATATGATTAGTCTTACACGGCAAGCCATATGAGGAAAGGCTGAGGGATCTGGGACTCTTCAGCCTGAGGAAAAGAAGGCTGAGAGGGGACCTGGTAGCAATTTACCACTGCACTAGGGGAGTACATCAAGGGCTCAGTGAACAACAGTTCACCAGGGCACCCGAGAGGAAAACCAGGAGTAATGGCCACAAACTCCTGGAAGATCGATTCAGGCTCAACATTAGGAAAAACTTCCTCACAGTTAGGGTGTCCAGATTGTGAAATAAGCTCCCTCCACAGGTGGTGTAATCAACTACTCTGCAAATCTTCAAGAGGAGACTAGACAGTCACCTTGCTGGGGTCACCTGACCCACAGTTGTCTTTCCTGCTTGGTACAGAGGGCTGGACCTGACGATCTTTCGAGGTCCCTTCCAGCCTTACAATCTATGAAGCTATGCTTAGCAAGTATTTTGCAGAAAATGATTGTGAAGGAAACTTTCAAAGGCATACATGGCAGTGAGCCCTGCGCAAGTTAGTGTGCTGTTTGTGCCTTTGAAGATCTCTTTATATGCAGAAAGACAGAAAAATCTAGAGTAGTCTGAATTAAAAATATTATATTGTTTGTTAAGCAACCTCTGGAAAAAGTATGTGTATAAATGCCCATAGTGCCCATCTATAATAAAGGCAAGAAGGAGGATCCAGGGAACCAGTCAGACCAGTCAGCCTCACCTCAGTCCATGGAAAAATCATGGAACAGATCCTCAAGGAATCCATTTCTAAGCACTTGTAGGAGAAGATGATGATTAGGAACAGTCAGCATGGATTCACCGAGGGAAAATCATGCCTGACCAGTCTGATTGCCTTCTATGATGAGATGACTGGCTCTGTGGATCCGGGGAGACCAGTGAATGTGGTATACCTTGATTTTTAGCAAGGATTTTAATATTGTCTTCCACAGCATTCTTGCAAGCAAACTGAGGAAGTATGGGTTGAATGAATGGACTGTAAGGTGGATAGAAAACTGGCTGGATTGTTGGGCTCAACAAGTAGTAATCAATGGTTCAATGTCTAGCTGGCAGCCGGTATCAAGTGGAGTGCCCCAGGGGTCGGTCCTGGGGCTGGTTTTGTTTAATACCTTCATCAATGACCTGTAGGTGGGATGGAGTTTGCAGAAGACACCAAGCTGCAGGGTGTAGTAGATACACTAGAGGGTAGGGCTAGGATTCAGAAGGACCTAGACAAATTGGAGGATTAAGCCAAAAGAAATCTCATGGGGTTCAGCAAGGACAAGTGCAAAGTCCTGCACTTAGGATGGAAGAATCCCATGCACTGCTACAGGCTGGGGGCTGACTGGCTAAGCAGCAGCTCTGCAGAAAAGGACCTGGGGGTTACAGTGGACAGTAAGCTGGATATGAGTCAGCAGTGTGCCCTTGTTGCCAAGAAGAGTAACAGCATACTGGTCTGAAGTAGTAGGAGCATTGCCAGCAGATCGAGGGAAGTAATTATTCTGCATTGGTGAGGCCGCATCTTGAGTATTACGTGTAGTCATGTCCTCTCTCTCCCCCCCCCCCCCCCCCCCCCCCGCACCACCGCACCGGTGACTATAGAAAGGACATGGATGTGGTTGGAGAGAGTACAGCAGAGAGTAACAAAAGTGGTTCAGGGGCTGGGGCATATGACTTATGAGCAGAGGCTGAGGGAACTAGATTTATTTAGTTTGGAGAGGAGAAGACTGAGAAGGGATTTGATAGAGCTTTTAAGTACGTGAAGGGTGGTTCCAAAGAGGAGGGAGCTAGACTGTTCTCAGTGTTGACAGGTGACAGACAAGCAGCAGTGGTCTCAAGTTGCAGTAAGGACAGTTTAGGTTGGATATTAGGAAAAACTCCATCACTATGAAGATGGTGAAGGGCTGGAACAAGTTACCTAGAGAGGGGATGGAATCTCCATCCTTGGAGGTTTTAAGGCCCGGCTTGATAAAGCCCTGGCTGGAATGATCTAGTTGGGGGTGGTCCTGCTTTGAGCAGGGGGTTGGACTAGATGACCTCCTGAGGTCCTTTCCAACCCTAATTTTCTATGATTCTATGGGATAGCATAGAAATAGCATCCTGCATTTGTACAGGATGGCAAAGGTGTACCTGGTGGCTGACACACAGGGCAGTGTCAGTAATAGCAGGCTGGAAATGTAATGGCTGCTATTTTTTCATGTGTGCCCTGCTAACTTGGCAACGAGGACTGGCAACCTGGTCATCTCTCCTTAGCTACACTACCACAGGGGAGCAGACTAGATGACTTTTGAGGCCCCTTTGAACCATATGATTCTAGGACAGAGATAGCGAGGTTTCCTTAAGTAGTACATCTTTCATTCACTGTTTAAGCACTGATGCCAGGTACAGACATTACACTTTTACCAGTATAAGTGATCAGAAACTGGTCTATATCTGTAACAGGACAGAAGTTCAGCACACAAAACTGGTCTATTCTTGTAACAGAACATACGTTCAGCGCACACAGACTGGTTTAAAAATGGTGAAATCTGGTCTAAGATTTGTCCCTCTCCACCAAAGGGCAAATGTGTGTTCTGTTCCCTACTGATCTAGATTACATTGCTTACAGAAAACTGCATAACTTATATTAATTCCACCAGAGATTTTTGAGTGTCTGTACCAAGCCTCTGTAAATGTTCAAGTTACCCCCTCCTCCCCAAACTGGGAAAATTTTAATAAGAATATAAACAGAGCCTTTTGCCGCTAATGCCAGCTATGCTTATCTTGTAGGAATACCCTCCGGTTACCCTATGACCTTGAAAAAAATATCTTAAAATCACACAGAACTTAACTTTTTTCTGTATATGCCTACCATTCAAGAACTTAAAAAAAATTAAAACCAACTTCTTAGTGTAACCTGTACTTTTAGCATAACAGTAGTGACTGGGCCACAGGGGTTATGAACCTTTTAGCTCACGTACTGATTTAGACTTTTACATCCCAAGTCCTATGATCATTCCCCGTTATAAGAGCTTGTCCCCTTAAAACCCTTACCACAATTTCATTTTGTGTCTAGAAACATATGGGGCATCTATACATGTGCTCCAGGGTCAAGGGGAGTCACTTTAATTAAAGTGGCTCTAATTAAAGCTTCCTCAGTGTCACGTGTATTCAGTGTCCCGCACTTCAAAATGGCAGCAAGGGTGCTTTATCTAAAGCTCATTTGACAAGCTTTAGTTAAAGCACCCTTGATGCCATTTTGAAATGCAATTAATCGAGTCTGCTCTGACGTGCAGGAGCAGAGCTCCATCACATGTATAGGTATGTCAGGAGTAGGTGCTGTAAGGCCTAGGCCCACTCTGGTGTGGCGTCTTCCTGGCAAGTGATGTCAGGATGTGGAAGGGTGATATCATCCCCCAGCCACACACACATATCTTTTTCTTGTCCACCATGACTTTGATCTTACTTCAGTTTGGGAGCTGGTTTCATTGGGTGATACATTGGGACCTGTCGGAGGAATTTCTTTGTGGGGCTCCTCCTCCCCTAACCCCACCTTTTACCACTTCCCCCATGTTATTGAGTGCTCTTATCTTTGGCGCAGCCCCCTTGGGTCATGTACGACACACTTATCTGGACCACCTGGAATCTATGTCAGACCCTTCTGTAGTGCCCCAGCAAATCTCCTCAGTGGGGCAATCTGGATTTTGACCAGTACATTATAGATTCATAGAGTTGGAAGGGACCTCAGTGGACCATCTAGTCCAACCCCTTGCCCCTGGCAGGCAAGAAAAGAGTCACCAACCCTGACTGATCATTTGCTAACCCCTTAGCCTGATTAATCAGGGTGTTAATGCAAACCATAAATATTGATACAATTTTCTTTGTTAATATATTAAAGCCTAAAAATCCATGTAGCCCCTGTTAAATTCAGGTCTACAGCATCCTTATGAACCCAGATGTACGACCCACTGACAACATGGCACTTGGATGTCAACATCTCTCTTGCTTCATCCATATAACACCTGTTATTTCTATAAGCACCTTTCCTTGGAAGATCAAGAAGTGTTTTGCAAACAATTAAGCCTCACAAGTGCCACAGTCTGGAAGTATCCTCTTTCATAAGGTGAAGTGAGGCAGAAAATGTAAAGAGGTTGCACAGCAAGACCATGACAGTGGAGGGATTAGAAGTTAGGGGCCCTGTCTCCTGCTCCCTCAAATAGCTCCTGGAAAGACTGGGAGCATCTTCACAAGTGTCAGTCCCCTTCCCGTTTGCAGGTGGAGTGCGCTGAGGGTGAAGCCAATGAAAAGAACCTGAATGCCCATACTTGGGCATTATAGATGCAAGGAAGAGCCAAGGCATTTCAGACCCAAGGCTATTCTTTTTCAAGTTTGTATTTTTAGGATGCCTTGCATCTCAAGCTTTTTAAACTCTTGAAAAGGTTCCAGTAATATTGAAATGCATTTTAAAAAAACCCAACATTTCCTTTCACAGCTGCCTCCACTCCTTAATTGAAGATAAGGGAAAAAAACCCTCACACGTCATCTTCCCCACTAGTTCCTATGAAATTCCCAGATATTGCATTTGTTATAAAATTGCTAACAATCATTAATCTAGTGAGCCTCTCATTCAAGAAGGGTTCATCCCCTGTCATGAGACAACTGGCAGGGTGCCAAAGTGAACTCCAGTCAATTCATTTTAACAGTCCTGGAATGAAGAGGAATCGATTCAGTGGGCATGCATTGTCTTTGGGGTCAATTCCCTCCTCTCCCCCACCCCAGTCAGTTCCCTTCTTTAACAGTCCCACAGAAAAACAAAATCACAGATCAACTCAAGTCCTTTCATTTATCCTCTATCAATTTACCTTATAGTCCCAAAAGGAGCAAATCAATTTGAAACAAAAAACGAAAACTCATACTGGCTGGCTTGATTGCCCCTCTTACAGCAGGCTCATGATCTCAAGCTGCATACCACCTGTCTCCCCAGGCACCTGCTTCAGTCCAGGGGCTTGATCCTTCTCCAGCTTGCCACCCCCAGTGCTTTTTCAGTAGTCCTCCAGCTGGTTGGTGGTTCTCTGACCACCCTTGGCTGTTGCCATGTGCCCTCTTGCTATAGTTGGCTGCAGGTGGGCCCCAGCAGGAGAGTTCCTTGGTGTCTCTTTTGCCATGACACCATGATCTCTCCAGAGCTTCCCCTTTCTGGGGCCAGAAGTACCTCTCTGGGCTTCACCCCTGCCAATCCAAACCAAGCACTGGCTGTGGAAATGTGGCCTGGTGCTCCAGTCCCCAGCAGCATTCCCTGTTCTGCCTGAGGTAAGTGGGAGGGAAGGGTCACCCTCGGGCTTCCCTCCATTCTCAAGGCCTCTCCTTTCACAAGGTGTCCATAAATGCCAATGGTAAACCAAAATTACCCCCAAAAATATTACTTAAAGAAAATCTGCAAATATTTAGAACCTGGCTATCAAGGTAAAAAACTAATGGAAAACTAACCAATTTATTTAAATTGGTTTAATATATAGTGAAAGAAGGAGAGAGTAGGGGGTATTCTTTTTTAAACTGTTCACTCTTGGTGTTCTCCAGCAGCCAGTAGTAGTAGTAGTAGTAATACCATTTTTGTTAATAGAGTAGCATGCTGACACAGTTAAAGCTATTCATTTGAGTGCAGAAAACATGAAACAAGGATTTGTTTTTCTTCTGAGTTATTGATAACAAAGGGGATATAAAATTAAAATAGATCCCCAGGATCATTCCTTTACATATAAGTGAAAGGGTTCATTAGGCTCAGCTGTTTTAAGTTTACCACTCAAACATTTTCAGCTTCATGTACATTTTCACCCTGGAAAAAAATTAAGTATAAACTTTTGTTTTAACCCCTTCATAAACAATAGACTTCATAAGAATACATCCATTTTTTGTGGCATTCTGGTATATCAGCAAGTTTTTCATTACGTCTTATCAAAGCCTGTTTCAGGACATTTTTCTCTATAAAGTCTATTTGACAACTTTTATAAATGTATATCTACACATGTCATAACTGATACATAGCACACACAGATGGGAAGGACACATGCACCTCCAATGAATTGGATTCTATGGAAAATACTTAAACATTATATAAAAATCTCCCCTTTCATGGGCAGATCTAGGATTTTGAAAAGGGAGTATGTAGATGGTATGATGCTTCATCACATGTAAACACAACAAAAGTCAAAGGATATTGTATCATTAGCCATCTAGTCATAATTAAATGTGCATCTCTTATTCATGTTCATAAAACAAAATTTAGCCTTTTGAGTGTCTTGACAGTGCCTCCAATATTTCACTGTCAGTCATTTCTACAACTCAGTTAATATTAACACTAGGGCTGTGCGAAACAGCACTGTTCCGATTTGACTTCCGTTCTGACGATTCAACGGAACAGTGTAAAGTTTCAAGTTTTGTTTAGTTTCAGAAGCACTGTTCCATTTCGTTTTGTCGAAACTGTTTTGCTGTTTCAATGGTTTGCCCATAGGTTATTATGGAGAAACATAAAATGCAGCAGGCAGGCAGATCACGGGCTCGGCTGCATTCCGGGAGGGCAGCGGGGGCTGTGCCAGAGTCCTCCCAGGAGTGTAAACCCCCAATCTACCTGCCAGATGAGAGAAGCTGAGTGCTACTGCCTGGGACTGGTGCTGGGAAGATCAGTGTTAGGTCTCGCACAAGCTGATTTGCCTTGTCCCCATACCAGAGCTGGCTCAAGGAGGGTGCAGGGCCCGGGGCAGATCAGCTCATGCGAGGATCCTCCCCTGCCCCGAGATTGGGGCAGCAGGTCCCCGCATGAGCTAATCTGCCCTGGCCCTACTGGGCCCAGGAGGCAGCACCTGGCTCCTGTCAGCCGGCAACCAGATCAGGGGCCCGCTACCACCACTGGGAGGGCTGCAAGGGCTGTGCCAGAGTCCTCCCAGGGATCCGTGCCCCCGATCTGCCTGCCAGGTGACAGGAGTCGGGAGCTACCACCTGGGGCCAGTGGCAGCACCGATCTTCCTGGTGCTGAGTGCGGTCTGCCATCTGGCAGGCAGATCGGGAGCCCACACCCCTGGGAGGACTCCAGCACAGCCCCTGCAGCCCTCCCAGAGGTGCGGGCAAGCCCTTGATCTGCCTGCTGGATGAGAGGAGCCAGGTGCTGCCACCTGGGACTAGCAGCATAATCCTTCCAGGCATGCGGGCAAGCCCCAATCTCCCTTCCAGATGACAGGAGGCAGGTGCTTCCAGGTGGGAGCGGCGCTGAAGCCAGTAAGCGTGGCTTCGATCAAAATGTTTTGTAACTTTCAAAATGTTTCAAGTTCCCTTGTTTCAGTTTCAAAGGCTTTGTTTCATTTCAATTTCGCTGTTTCAAGCTTGAAACACATCGAAAGAGATTCAAAACAAAATGCCGGGCAAAATTTTGTGCAGCCCTAATTAACATACCTGAGTTAAGGTTTTTGGCTAGAGCTAAGAACAGTCTACAGGACTGTGAAATAGAAGACATATTACCAGAGTGGCTAACAGACAGCAAAATTGCAGAAGAAAGGATAGTTTGAATAGTGAAAAATCAAGACCATTAAAAAGGATAGAGGGTTGTTAACATCTGTGGTGTGGAGAGATAGTAAAAGGAACCAGGGAGTTGAAAATGAGCCATGAAGTCAATTGATTTAGTATGTCCTGAATAGAAATGACACTGCCTCTCACAAGCAGTTGGTTTTAAAGTTTGGGTAGAGCAGAAATCGAAGATGACCCTACCCCCAACCCCACCCCGATCTGCCCCATACCCTTCCATAGAGTACAGCTTACTTCAGTCTATTGTAAAGCATTTTGATCAGTCTAGTTTTAAATATCTCTAATAATGAGATTCCTAACACTTCACTTGGAAGTCTGTTTCATAGTTTAATACATTTCACCAATAAGTAGTTTTTCTTGGTATTGAACCTAATTTTAACTTATTTTTGACTAGCGAACCAAATAGGTCATTGTTTGTCATTGGCACTGTAGCATTGGCTAGGGACTTAACATTATGATGTGTTAGACCTCATACAAACATATATCAAAAGATGGTTCCTGCCATTTGCTCACATGCATAACTACAAATTACAAATTTGCAAATTTACAAATTCATGAGAGTAAAATCAAATACATGAGCATTTGCAGGATCAGGGCCTTGGGTTTTTTTAATTAACAAGACTGTCCAGTCTAAGTTCCTGTAGATAAATTTCTCTCTCTCATTGCTTTTGGCACACTTTCAAACTTTCATTTTGATATATAACGTTTTCTAGTTATTTGGCTAGCAGCTGTTCTCAAACATTGGGGTTTTAAAGCTGAGAACCCTATAATAAGAAGTCTTCAAGAAAGAGATGCTTTCCAAGTAGGAAACACACACCTTTGAAATGTAAGTTTAATGTAACTAGTGGACTACATTCTATGGGTATTTCTGAGAAATCTGCAGAAGGTCTATGGCTTGGATCACATCTATTTTAAATTGCTCATTAAAATTTTTATTAGGTGAGTGAAATGTTTTGTTTCAGAGAAAGTTAATGAAATCCCTTTTGGTAATATGAGAGGATAATTAAGGGGTTTTATTATTATAAATTGTATTACTTTAAATATTTTTAACATGGTTTAATTTTATTTCTTGCCAAAGAACACTCTTATTCCACAGCAGCTGTGGGTTCTGCCTGCATGATAGTATAGCTTGGAACCCATCTTTAGTCAGGCAAATGTTCCATTAATGGCATAATTAGCCCTGTATAGTTATTAGTAATAACAGTATTTAACCTCAGTTAACCTTCAGTGAGAATATAGAAGTAAATATTTGAATAAATCTTTTCATGAAACCATTTGTTCTGTCAGAGTTGAAAAATCTAGCATTGTGACACTAAAAATGGTGCCAATGAAACTGATTCATAGATCTTTCCCACCTGGTGCCATAAAACCAGCATTTATAATATCATATTCTTTGGCTTTTAAGCTGGTACTCTATTGCCAGAAAAATGATTTACAGCTATCTGATGCCAGGATCACTGTCTTACTAGGTTAGCACACTAGTATTTGACTTGAAACTATAGTCATAGCTAATAATTTTAGCGTCTATGAGGGCTAAAGCTACCCTCCACTTTGATTGCTTAAAGGGGAAAAGCAGGAGGAGATGGAGTAGCAAGCACAGAAAGGACTGATGAGAATGAAATTGATGTCTTTGCATACTTTCCCTATCTTCTTTCTGAGAACCTTCACCATCATTGTGAGGAGAATAGAGAAGCTTTCCTAGCTTGACTCTGGTATTCATTTGCTTCAAAAAGCCTCTTTGTCTACTGTTAGTGATATAGGGTCTCTTCTACATAGCTCTTCTCCCTTTTACCTCTAACAGATTGACACAGAATTGGATTGGTCAAGTACTTCTCATTGCAGGTCTTCCAGTCTTTGCTCTCTCTACCAGAATGAATACAACTGTTTACACAAGTAGATGACACAAGTGTCAGGATGGTGATGGAATTCAATTAGTAATTGAATCCTCGGATATTTTCCATCAGCTGCTTTGTAGAATGGAAGACTGGTGCTTACTCACTCCATACCTAGGAACCTGGTAGTTCTCAATTTAAGATATACCCTCCACACATGGGTGGATCCAAGATGGCAGCAAGAGGTATATGGCCACATCCCCTTCAGTTTTGTGGCACATGCACAGTGAAGAGATCTCAAGGCAATGTGCCACAAAGCTGAGGAGATGTGTCTGTCTGCACCCTCATCATGATGATCTAGGATGTGCATAAGCTGTGAGCTCCCGAGCTCCCAAGGTAGCTAAATGCAGGGTCTGGCCAGAACCTCTCCTTTTGCACAGCTCCAGAGGCCAGGGGGTGAGCACTGTTGCTGTTGGCCCTCCCATTCCCACCCCCACCAATTCAACAACAGGGGAAAATTTGGGACGAGTTGTGATGGCGTTCAGACCCTATTTTCATGTACCTCTGGAGCTTAGGGGGTAAGCAGCACCACCACTGCTGCTCCTGCCCTATTTTGTCCTGCTACAGAATTCTGGGGAAGGGGGAGGGATGGAGATGAAGGGTGAACAGCAGAGCTGTGCGGAAGAAGGGGCTCTGCACTGACAAGCTGGTGAGCTCAGAGTTCATGACATGCCAGGGAGCTCAGAGAGCCAAAGGCAGTTGTGATGGCACCATTGCACCCCCTGGGCTCCATCCTGCCTTCACAAGACCTCATTGGCAATATAATGTTTTCTAGAAATTAGCCATCTACAAATCTAAATACAGATTCATGTATCTGTAATGTCACAAAGACAACAAATAGCAAATGCTTTTTGTCCAGTAGTTATACATTCAAATAAATCTAGTGACTTCTAATTCTGCTCTGATGTACACTGGATTCATACATGTCACCAGAGTTATTCTTTATTTTACACTGGTGTGAGAAGAGAATCAAAGACTCATGGTTTGTGGTCTCAAATACTGGTCAGAGCATTCAAATACAAACTCAGTTCAACTTATTTATGTATGCAGTAGTGCAGTCAGTTTAATAAACATAGAACTTATATTTATTTGATTCTCCCACATGGATTCTCCTTGAACATGTGCTCATACACCCTTTTTGTCCCCCTGAAGAAAAAATAAAATTAAGTGCAAAAAACCTATTATCACAATACTATGGTGAAGATTCTAAGTACACAGAAGTCAGGATGCTCAAAGTTATGGTTCCCAGAGGGCTTGTAGTTCAGCCAAATTGCACATGGAAGTGATTCTCTCCTTATCTCATTCTCTCTCTTCTGTGTCATTTTCCCTTCTCTGTTTTTGCTCTTTTATACTTGTCTTGCTTATTCTTGTCCCTCAGGCTCTCTGTCACTGTGATCAGTGGGGGAATCCTTTGATGCCACTAAAAGCAATGGTGAGTGCCACAAGCAGGACTTGCAAGCCTGCAAATGTGAGCTGCTTTTCCTGCTGCCAGTTTTAGGGTGTGGATGGCTTCCATAGAGATGCAGCAGCATTGTTTGCAGTGGGCATGTCTACACATGCATTTGCTCCAGGAGCAGTATACTCTTGAATAAACTAGTTGGGAGTAAATGCTCCCAGGCATGTGTCTACGTGTGCAGGGACATGGGAGAAGATTTGCTGCTCCTAGCAGCAAACTGCTCCTGCTCCCTGTGGCTCTGCAATGGGCCGCTGCCACCACCAGGGGGAGCTGGAGGCTCTGGCCACAGCTATCTACAGCCAGCCACCATTTTTGAAAGGCAGCCCTGCTCCCTGTTCCCTGGCCAACCACTTTTCTGGCTGGGAGCAGCATGCAGAGCCCAGGGACAGCACACATTGGCTCTCTTGCCACAGCTTCTGCCTCCTGTGCAATGGCTGCTCTACTTCCCACCCCTAGCAGTGATGTTCAGTGCCCTGGGCTCCTGGTCACCATGCTGTTGGCCCTACTGGCCCGCCACAGTGACCACCATCTGACCCTGGGCAATCTGGGCCCTGCTGGTTACCCCACTCACAGAGCCTGCCTGGCCAGCTTCACCACGCTGTCCCAGGCCCCCTGCCACTGCACAACAGCTACCCAGACCCCGTCCTGCTGCCCAAACCCCAGCAGGGCTGCTGCTGATATGCTCCTGGATGCCACCACCAGGGCTGTCTATGCCCTCCTGTGCATCCAGCCCAGCTGCCTCTGGGCTCACCCAGCCAGCCAGGACTGGTGGCTGCATGTTATCCAGACCACTTAGGATGATTAGCAGTGGCTAGAGGCATTCCAGAAGACCTGAACCACCTTCCTGGACCTCCTGGAGCAGCTCTGCCTGCACCTGGAGTGGCAGGGGAACACAAAGAGGTAAGCGCCCCC
>NW_005843235.1:147543-148675 GCF_000455745.1 Alligator sinensis
CGCCCCCCCCCTGCAGACTCTTGGCTGGCCATTACCCTACTCAAGTTGGCCAGGTCCACCAGTCTCTGCTATGTTAGTTGTAGTCGGTAATGGTGACCCACTGTGCCCGCAAGGCCTTGACCTTTATGTGGCACTAGCATGCAGTGGTCATGACCATGCTCCCACATACAGCCTGCAGCCCCTCGTAAATGTGGGCAATGGGGCACCTGTGGGCAATGGGGCACCCACACAAACTAGCTGAGCACCTCAGCCTCACCTCACAGTGCTGTCAGGTCCTCAGTCTCGTCCTGGGACTAGTTGATGCCCTGGGAAGTGGTGTGTGGCATTGAGGAGGACACCAGCATGGCTCCTGCGATAGCTTACTGCACCTCCACATGGCAGTCCCGGTGCTGGCAGGCCTGGGCAGCTGTCTGCAGAGCTCAGCGCAGGGGCCTGGCACTGCACTGCTATGTGTGTGGCAAGGTGGTGCCAGGCAGCAGCTGCAGGGTCTGGGCAGGTTGCTACGGGTCACCAGTGGCCAGCTAGAGACATCGTGCGATGGCCAGGAACAGGCTGGAGCACTTTTGAGCATAGGAACACCCCCAAGTTTCTGCTGTGAGCAGTGCCAGAGCAGCTCAGGTGTCTGACTTCAGCCCAGCCCCAACCACAATCTGGCTGCAGGTGGGCCTGCATGTTGCCAGGCCTGGAAAATACCTGCAGCACCCTATGGGGCTGGACAGCATGACTCTGGCAGCCATGTGGCACTGCAGTGCCAGGGAGTGGTGTTGGGGTATGGGCAGGCTGCATCATCTGCCCTGGAGCCTGTGCTGGGGACACTGTGACCGGCAGTGGCCACAGGCTGCCAGCATGTGCCCCAGTGTTTCTGAAGGCTGTTAAGGAGCTGAGGCTAGGGCAGGCATAGAGCTGGCCCAGTCCTGGGGCAGGAGAGACTTCCAGTCCCAGCCTCAGGACCCTGGGGCTGACCAGGATCCAATTTCCCCAGTTAGTGTCTACACATGCACTACTGTGCAGTTTTTAATCACTAATTCCCCTCTATTCAGCACTGGTGAGACCACATCTGGAGTAATGTGTTCAGGTTGGGGCCACTACAGAAAGGATGTGGACAAATTGGAGAGGGGTCAGCAGCGGGCAA
>NW_005843235.1:148706-172337 GCF_000455745.1 Alligator sinensis
AAGAATGCTGGGGCACATGACTGATGAGGAAAGACTGAGGGAACTGGGCTTATTTAGTCTAGATAAGAAGAGACTGAGAGGGGACTTAATAGCAGTCTTCCATTACCTGAAGTGGGGTTTGAAAGAGGATGGAGCTAAACTGTTCTCAGTGGTGGCAGATGACAGCACAAAGAGCAACAGTCTCAAATTGCAGCAAGGGAAGTTTAGGTTAGATATTTGGAAGTATTTTCTCACCAGGAGGGTAGTAAAACACTGGAACAGGTTACCCAGAGAGGTGGTAGAAGCTCTATCCTTGGAGGTTTTCAAAACTTTGCTAAACAAAGCTTTGGCTGGCATGATCTAGTTGGGGCTGGTCCTACTTTGAGCGGGGGGTTGGACTAGGTGACCTCTGAGGCCCCTTCCAATCCTACTTTTCTATTATTCTAAGTAAATTTTGTTACGTGCATTTGCAGGTAGCAAATTTACTCATGTTTAGAGCAGTTTACTACACAGTAAGAGTCTGGAGGTGTACACACAGACGCTTACTGCACAGTAAACTGCTCTACTGTGCACTAAAACATCTCTTGTGTAGATGCTCCCAGCATGTGTGTAGCAGGTAGGGCTAGGTTCTTGCTGAACAGTTCTGAATTTGCATTGAAATCTCAGCTCTGCCCATAATTTCCCTACTTAGTACTGGGAAGCACTGCATCTAGGCATTTTCCATGTACTACATATCTAGTCTTCAACTCAAGTCTCTGGGCTTTTGCTCATCGTAAACTTAGAGCAGTGTGTTATAGTATACATATATAGAGCACGCACGTGTGTGTGTGTGTATGTGTATGTGTGTATATATATATCTATCTATATATCTTTTGCTATATTAATAACTTTGCTTATATTGAAATTTCATTCATGTTTAATTCTATTGAATCCCTACCTGGACTCTTTCTTTATGGTGTGATACAATAGTATTACCTTTTTATTCTCTTGGTAACATAGCACCAACTCAAATATTCTTTCAGATTAGTGCATGAGTGTAAGCAGTGTGATAGCATTTCTCCAAGAACCAGGTTCAGATGAAATTGAATAATGATGAAAATTAGAGCTGTTCTACAATGCTTCCTAGCATTTACTTCTGCAAACCGTAAGAAAAGAGTGTGTGTATCCCCACTGTGTTCTTTTTTCCAGGCACCTTTTACATTGTTCTCTCTTATGCTCTGCTTTCATGGCTTGGATGATGGATGGTGTTTTTTTTATGTGGTTGCTGTTTCTCTGCTGGTCTTAGAAATGATTTTCTGTGTAGTCTTACTTGGCATAGTAAAACTCCTGAACTGTCTTTGACAACATAAAGTTCTGGAGGCCTCTAGGTGTAAATTTCCCCTAAAGAGAATGTGGGTTTGTTTTCAGTCCAGACCAAACTTCTGCAATGGAATAGCTCGTCTGTCCAACCTTTTTTTTTTATTGTAAGCTTGTATTGTTACCCCAGCATCTGGACTTTTTCAAAAAGGATAAATTTGAAAATGTCATAGCTGGTTGGAAGTTCCTGCTTGTTCAGTTCAATAAATGTTAAGAGTATTAAAATGCTATTTTAAATCCTTTAGAAATAGTACTTTTGAATTGGTTACTGCCAGCTAAACACTTAATATAGTACTAGTAAACACCTTTCTATTTCAAGATATAAAAATAGAATATTATTTCCAAGTTCTCAAGGTATCCCTTACTGGACTCATTATACACAGCACTCTGTTAGATTCAAGGCACCCCTCAACAAATGTCTGCTTTCATCTTTCACTCATTTTGACTATGGAAAAATAATAAAGCAATTTTACTGTTGCAAGAACTTGGACCACAGGAGATCATACTATTTTTGACACTAAATATTTCTATTTGAAATTTCTAGGTTTATCTTGTGAATCAAGTATAAGTATTTGCATACCTGACAGTGCTTCTATTGAGTAGGAGACTGTGGTACCCTTAAAAAGACCCCACAGAATCCAAGGGTGCTGTGGCATCCTGGCTGAGAATCACTAACCTAGATCAAACACCTAGAGAATCTCACTAGTCCTGCCCTGCTGTTTGCTATGACTCTGTGGGCACGGCTACACATTCATTAATACACCATTGTTACTGCTCATTAAGTTTAGTACTTGCATAACCAAAGTATTAAATCAATGCACTGGCACATGGGGTTTTAGTGATGCTTACTGCACAGTAGCGTATTAGCATGGTTTTTGCCCAGCACGCTACTACACAGTGTCATTAGGCTACTGCGCAGTTAGCGTCTCATGTAGACATGCCCTGTATATCCCCAGCTAGCTTGCAAACCTTCCTCTTCACAAACACAATCTTGCAGGTTCTGCTGTTATAAATACATAGGGACCTACGCACATCAAGGAGGCAGGAGAACAGATTGTGGGGCCAGTTGCCATTTTCACAGGCTTATCGCAACGGATTGCTCTCCAGACTGGTACTCATCATCCTGAATCCTGGTTAAAAAACCAAAATACATGTTTTGCTGTGATTAAAATGAAGTGCTACTATGTATACAGGTATCAGTTGAATGCAATGTTTTATTGATATTTATAATTTTAAAGCAGTTTGGGAGCCTAGCATTGTCTCAATCATTATAATAAATTAAATTCTATATACCTATATATTTTGGCATTTGATTTTTTTTTATCATAGAAAATCAGAGCTCCCCCTGTCCCTTTCACTCACCAGGACATTGATCCAACCGTGGCTGTCTCCCCTGCCCTAGCATGTTGGTGCCCTACCCCTGCCCATGCTGTTGCCCCCGACTCCCAAGCCATAACTCCCCCAGCCCTGCTGGTGCTGCTCATTCCTAGCCTGCAGCTCTCTGTCCCCACCAGCCCTGTCAGAGGGGGTCCCAAGCTGCCTCCCCACCCCCCCGGCCCCAACTAAAAAAAGAGCATCATTTAAAAAGCAAGGCCAATTCCTCTCACAGCAGATGATCATTTCTTCTGACAAGCACATTCTTTAAAACTAAGAGCAAACTTCACACGCTGGTAGCAAAATACCCACACTCTGCCCGGGCTGAAAAAGCAAACCATTTGCTAGCCTGAGACTTCACCCAGGTCCTGTTTCAGCTATTAAATCTGTGCTGAGAAGTGTGGGGAGAGAGAGCCTCTGGGGTTTTCTGGGAATTCTGGGCAGCAAAGAGAAACTCTTCCAGTCAATGTTGGGGCTGGGCTGACATCAGACACCTGAGCTGCTCTGGCACTGCTCACAGAAGAAACTTGGGGGTGTTCTTATGCTCAGAAGTGCTCCAGCCTGTTCCTGGCCATCCCACGATGTCTTAGAATCAGAATCATAGACCCCCAATCCTGACCCTGGATTGTGTTGTGAACTCTACTTCTGGATCTCCCTCTGGCTTTGCTACATAGCTCCTGCCAGTTGACCGAGCCCCAGGCCCTGCTTTCCCTCGGCAGCCTAATCATTTGGCCAGACCGCCTACGCCCCGATCCATTACAAGGAGAAGCTGTGGCAAGTAGAACGCAGCATGCTCCTCTAGTATGCTAGGCATGCTCTTCAGTCCTTCCTCCTTGGACCGAAATGTAGCCTCTCCAGCATGGAACGACTACGGTTATAACAAGACCTTACTCTGTATGCCCAGCGCAATTATTAAGTGGCAGCCAAGGGGGCCACAGCACTCTTGTTGAGAATCGGGGGACTACACAATTCTAATAACATTTCCTAATTTGTTTTAACTCTGCAGAACTGAACTTCAAAGTAAATCACCGCCTATTGTTTTGCATCTTGCTCAAATATCAAGGTCACAAGCATAACCACTTTGTGGGCATACAGCACATTGAAGATCAATAACTAAGCAGGAAATCTCCTTAAACTCAGAAAAATGTGGCAGCCTACCTACGTGTTTTTCATAATGTATTCGCTTAAGGGCAAAGTTGAGGACAATCAAATATCAAAATATGGTACCAATCTTAAAACATCATACCTAGGTCAGCTAAAGCTCATCCAAAATCCTTCATATAGCAAAGTGTCCACTGTGTTCAAATTATTGTATCGTACCTTAATTTAATCTTGCATCGTATCTCCACAAATACCAGGTTTAATATATGTATTTATTTTTCATTTTACTATTTCATTTATAATGAATGTATTTTACTCATTAATTTTTCACTTATCAGTTTTTGTTTTTCTTTGTTTTTTTATTTATACATTTCTCATTTATTGTGCATTTCTAAAATTAATTTATTTTTCATTTGTTTCATCTTCTACTTACTCTGTTCTTTATTCATTAGCTTATTTTACATTTATTTCTGATCTATTCAAGTGTTTTCCATTTATTTATTTAATTTTTTATTTACATATTTAACTTACAATTATTTTATTAATCCATCTTCATTAATATTTGTTGCATATTCATTTATCTTTTTATCCATGGATTTATTATTTTTGTCATTGGTTTTCACCCATTCATTCTTTTTAATTTATTCATTTTTAAATGCATTTTCACATCTTCCTTTCTCATTAATTTTTCATTTCTGATTTTTATTTGTTTTTGTGTTT
This sequence comes from Alligator sinensis, assembly GCF_000455745.1. Lineage (NCBI taxonomy): Eukaryota > Metazoa > Chordata > Crocodylia > Alligatoridae > Alligator > Alligator sinensis. The sequence goes on from NW_005843235.1 coordinate 153,237, forward strand.
CATTCAATAATTTTCATTTACTTTTTGCTTATTCGTTACTCTTCAATTATTCATTCCTTTTTATTTTTGTTATCGTTTAATTTTTTCTATTTTTAAAATTTATTTTCCAGTTTTTTATTTTCATTTATTTTCCTTTTTTATCTTCTTTTGTGTTGTCTGTTTTTATCATGTGTTTATTCTCCTCTCATTTATTTTTCATTTTTATGTTTTATTTATTCTTTTTTGTCTTCTTGTTTATATTTTAAATCCATTTAATGAATTTTCATGTTTTAATCTAGTATTTATTTTAATTCACTTATTCATTCGTTTATTTTTTCATTTACTTTTCATTGTACATTTTTCCTGTTTTAAAAAAAAATAAATATTTTTTTCATTTGATGGACTGGCTCTCCCCCACATTCTTCCTTGTACATCCGTTCTGCCTGCCTAGTGTTGGAGCTCAGTGGCAACAGGGAAGTTCAGGCAAATTAGGAAACAGTTAGCTAATAAACTACACATCTGTTCCTAAACAGCTGGGTAGGCAGATTGCCTAGTCTGCTGGTTTCCGTAGTAGGTTTTGCTCCCTGAGGCTCTTCTCAGCCGGTCCTCCCCAACAGAGCATAGTTTTTGAGCTGCAAACCAACAAACAAAAAAAAAGAAACCAAACCCATCTGCCTGTTCTGGGTATTTGGAGGGGAAATCTTTGGCTCTGACCCCAGCACTGCAGCCTGGTCCTTCCTTGGTAGCAAGCTTGTTCTGCTCACAGCTTGCCTCCTGGTTGAAAAGTGTTCCATCACCCATTGCTTCCTGCCTGCTGTCTCCCTGGGGCTTCTGTTCCGTGTTTTCTTCCTCAGGCGCATCATCTTTTTTATCTTGATTGATTCTCCTTTTCTTGTTTCCTGCCAATGATGCTAACTTCTCTGTTCCTTTGAGTTATTTTATACTCCTTTATAGTTTTATCTCCAGTGATCTTTGTAAGGAAAAAATGTATAAAACCTGTTGATTGTGAAAAATTATTGGCCTGAGCTCTTGGGGCATTATGGGATGCAGCACCAGGTGCTTTAACTAGCAAGCCGTGCTAATTAAAAGCGCCTGAGCGTTGTGTATCAGTGTCCCCACACTGAAAAAATGGTGGCGCGGCAATTTGAACTAAAGCTTTATCGAAAGTGTTCTATTTCAAAGTGGCCTGCCACCATTTTTTCAGTGCAGAGATGCATAGGGACGCTGATACACATGACACGGAAGGCTGCCAGAGCCTGTCAATTTCTGTGCTCCAGCAGACTCAATTAATTGAGTCTGCTCCAATGTGTTGGATTTCCAGTGGATCAGAGCAGGCTCTCTGCATGTGTATAGGAGCCCCTGGAAACTGGGGGATGATGGGGGGGAACAGTTGCCATAGAAACTAGCAAACAAGGGGAGTCATCTGACTGGAAGGGGGCAATTGCACTGGGAGAGTTATAAGGCAGCATGCTAGGCCCTGAGACAGCTAGGGAAGCTGAGGGCTAGCAGCTGATTAAGACCCAAGACTGGGTAGTAGTTTTGCTGGTGGTTTGTGGGGACTGTGATGGGTGACTTACTGGTCCCAGAGTACCTAGGGGGTGTAGCAATCTCATAGTGCCTGAGAGGGGCAATACTATAGTGCCTGTGGGGCTGTGGAAAAGATAGGACTGGGGACAGAGGCCAGGGAGCCCCAAGCCTGAGAAGGGCAAGACTGGGACTTCTGGGCCACACAGCCTGAAACCCAGAGCAGAGCAGAGACAGGGCCTGGGGCCCAGATGCAGAGAGAGACAGAGGGAGAGAGGGACCCCAGGGAGGCTCAGCAGTCTGAGAAAGGGCATAGACAAAAGTCTTGGAAGGCCACACAAATAGCTGGGAACCCTGAAGCTTGGTCTGGTCAGTGGACTACAGCTAGAAGGGCTCAGCAAAAGCAAAAGGGCAGAGCCCAAGAAGGCCAAAGCCTGACATGGAAACAACAGTGCGCTCACTCTAGGTCCCTTAGGCAGCCTCTCTCCTAATAAATAATAACAGCAAAGGCATGATGGGCAAGTAAAGGAAGTGAGGGCCCCTAGAGTTAAAGCCAGGGCAGGAATTGCATGGCCACCATGGGTGTTCATGGCTGCCCCTGGGACATGAACCTGATGAACCTGTCACAGACAACCAGTAAATGGTTAAAAAATGCTTAGAACAAAAGCTGTGTTTCATTAAGATCTCTTTTGTAAGTGGGAATCTAGAGTTTTATGATTTTTGTAAGGTTTACATCAATTCAAAAGACCTACTTCTAAACAGAGATCCTACATTTACTTACTAAACCAAAATGAAATCTCAATAGTCAAGCATTTAAAAAAGTGTATCTGTCCAGAGAGAATGTTTCACCTTGAGTTTAATTTAAAATTTCTCCAGATCCTAAAAGTTTTGCAATGGAACTCAGCTGGCTTTATTTCCCTGTTCAGTTCTGAAATGGTGTTCAATATGGGCTGGTATCTTGTTATAAGATATTTGTGCTGCTCTGGTCATGAAATCTCCAAAATTAATATCATCTGCCAGTTTTGTAAAGTTGACATGCATGTCATTTTGTCTTAGGATCACAGATGACGATACCAGAGGGCAGTATGTGAGAGAGGAAAATGAGTCCATGAGAAAAAGAAGCATGTGTTATGAGCACACAAATTAGCAAGTATTAAATGTACCATAAATATTTTTTTAATTGTATGCCTGATGTTAACCTGGCTGATAATACAGGTTGATGATCCTTGAAAAATTATGGATAAATCTTTACATGAAAGCATTTACTCTAGAACAATTTAAGCATGTTAGACACGAGCAGGCTTCTTTTAAACTTCATGACATTCTTGTGCCAATTTTTTTTCTTTCTTTTGAACAGACATTTATTGTGGTCAAAGTAATTACAAGCAGAATGTCCAAAAGCAACAATGAAGCAGAGTAACTGTTACATTGTCAATTGAAATGGCCTTGTGAATTTCAGAACTCTTAACAACCCCTTTAATATGGCATATGACTTCAAAGAGCTTCCTACCATATGTGTTGTCAGTGGAAAAAAGTAAAAGTCATGTTGTTTTAACTACTGTTAAAGAATAATAGACATTACATTTGAGAAACCAAGAGATGAATGCAACAAAGTGAGAAAATTCAATTTTAAGAGAAGCTTTAGGATTATATATCATCCCTGGATTTGGGTACTAAAGTAAGAAAAACTACTCACCTCATCAGTTAAGTGGGGTCTTCCACCTTCTGCCTTTCTGGCTGGTGATACAAGGACTCCTGAGAGAAGGTAATCTAAAGTGAAAGCTTATACTTAACATGATACTTACCCAACAATCCAGTAGGTAGAGGATAAGAATTTAGGTATAGGATTTTACCTGTGGTCCAGGTAGACTGGTATCCTGTCTCTGACAGTGTTCAGTTTCAGATGCTTTGAAGGAAAGTGCAAGAAAAACATTTTGGACAATTATGGAATAGCTTCCCTTTCCCCCTTGGTGCCTGGTTTGTGGCTAGATGCCCATGTCATTGATTGGTTTTGCAAGATGGTCAGAGATAACTGATGGAATCAACTAACTTATTCATAAATTGTTCAGCAAAACAAAACGAAACCTTTCTTGAATAAAGTTGAAACATTAAGTTATTCAGCAGCTGCCAGAAGCAGTGATGATTGAGAAACAGCATTGTATACATATGACTTTTTCCCCCCTATTACCATTATCTCCGCTCCAAGAATGTGACTGTCAACCTTTATGTGAAAATCTCCCAACATCATAGTATCCATCACTGGGCTTCATTTAAGGTAACTGCACAGACTCAACTGTGAATGAGAGAGGGAACCAGAAGCCATTTCTTTTCCCTTCAAGGAGAGAAGAAAACCACTTTGGTTTTATATGTGCAGTTAATATTATATTAATGCTAGTATTTGACATGTTTATGTTCTAAATCTGCATGTCTAAAGGCATGGGTCAGTTCTCAGTGATGATTTTTGCAGAAATGGGTGGGGAGCAGTAGAAATGTGTCCCTACATGCACATATACCACATATTGCTTGGCTGACTGTGGCCTGTTTGAAGACCTGAACTCCTTCCAGTACATTTCTTCACCTATTCCTATTCTGCTCCCAATGTTCTTTAACCACAAAATGATGCAATGCCATGTTGCTACATGATCTTGAAACTTGTCACAACAGACACCAAAACTGGTGACACCCTGAACCTTTATTTGATTTACCTTCAACTTTCCATTCACCTCCATTGTGCCCATGTATTATATATTAAACAGTGTGATCCTATTTCAGAGACTAGAGTTGTGGGTGGTATGAGACAAAAATATGGGAACTGCAAAAGAGGGTGTTAACCTGAAGTCTGAGTTTCACTAGTCTGAAAACTATTTATAATATTAATAAAAATAAATTAAAGTTCCACCTCTGTGCATTGGGATGATTTAAAATTAGTATTTTACATGTCTGAGAATGTGTCAGTTTGGGCATTTTCTGAAAGCTGGAGAAACTCCAGAGATTTCTTTCTGTTATTTGAGCCTAAGGCCCTAAATAGTCTGAATATTAAAGAACTAAAAAAGCCCCAGTAACATACTCCAATAATTGTAAATTATTGACTGTCAGTTTGCTGTAGCACTTCAACTTAAAATGGGTAAAGGGGCATTCCAGTTGTATGGTTCAAATCCTGCTAAAGTAATTACTCTGGAGAGGGGTGAAATAACAAACAAAATTAAAAAACAGAGACATAACATTTCTTAATGGGTACAGTTCTAAAGTCTTTATAACATCCACTAACCAGAGGGTAACAAATGCCACTCTGTGCCAGTTCACAGAAGGTATGTTTTTTACATCCACAGTGAAAGGAGAGTGACTTAGCATTTTAGAGACATGGGTATCATAGAATCAGAGAAAATTAGGGTTGGAAGGGACTTCAGGAGATCATTTAGTCCAACACCCAAAGAAGGGGTTGTCAGAAGTCAAGCTGAAGGCAAGGTAGATTTGCACCTTACAGATGAACCAGTGTAGATACATAGCAATACTAACACCTACACCGATACCTTAGTTTAGTCTATAAAGTACCAATCTACCTTGCCTTCTACTTAGTGTTGTAGCTCAAGCTGTTACAACTCATGTGCTTAGGTCTGGGGGCTCCTGGTCCAATCTTTGATGTGTTGTAGAAGGTGGTAGATGTCAGACTTGTTCTCAACTCCAAGTACAAGTGCAGTTTGAACTCTAAGTTTGGGTCTGCAGTGAAAGCATTTTTCCATATCCTAGTGAAAATCTGCACTATAAAATGTTCCAGCAAAATGTTTATGCATCTCATTGGTGCTCAGCACCAAAGGTCCACAGCACTACACAAGATCAGTTCCAAATAAGTGGCCTCTGTGAAAGACCCTACGAGGGGAGGTTGAGAGATCTGGATCTCTTCAGCCTTCACAAGAGATGTCTGAGGGGAGACCTTGTAGCCACCTATAAGTTTATCAAGGGAAGACGACAGGGAATTGGAGATGGGCTATTTACCAGAGCACCCCTGGGAGTAACTAGGAATAATGGGTGCAAACTAGTGGAGATTAGATTTAGATTAGACATTAGGAAGACATTTTTTACAGTAAGGGTGGCCAGAATCTGGAATGGGCTTCCAAGACAGGTAGTACTATCACCTAACTTGGAGGTCTTCAAGAGGAGGCTTGATAGTCAGCTGGCTATGGTCATCTGGCCTCAGTCCTCTTTCCTGCCAGGGACAGGGAGTCGGACACGATGATCCATTGTGGCTACTTCCAACTCTACAATCTATGAACCATGAATTATCTGCCCAGTCTTGAGAGATACCAAGTGCCTCTTAAGCACCTTCATTGTTCAGGAATCCACAGTTTAAGAATATTAGCCCTTTAAGGAACTTGTATGAATGTAGCTATGCCTGTTGGACAGAACTGGCTGTGAGCAGTTGGTTAGGAGCAGGGACTCCAAGCAATTGTGTAATAGAGTTGACTCCCAGTTACACCCATCTCCTTTACTTTAGTTTATTAATAAAGTTAATCTGTTCCTGAAAACTTGACTATGACTCCTCTACTGAACTGACAAACAACACATCTAGGATTTGGCTTGCTAAGCAGAAAAACATTATATAAGTGGAACTGAGTCCTAGACATTGGTGTGCAGTAAAGTAATTAAGAACTTTCAGTCTTCATCATCTTTGTGAAATGGGGTTTTATGATATCTAGGTTTGATGTAAGCAGATTCCACTGCATTTAACAAGTGATGAAACCAACTTCAAAGTTTGCATGTATCTTGCACAGCAATTTACTTTTCCTAACCTTCTCCCATTGCTAAACTGTGCTCTTAGTAGTAACCTGGTTTTAGGACCTATTCAAAAGGGATTTAAATCTAAATGGGTGTCTCTTGAATCACTTCAATAGGCTTTAAACCAGACTACTATCAGGGAGCTACTATCAGGTCTCTTTGACATAGGGTGACCAAACATCCCGGTTTTGGCCGGGACACTCCAGATTTCTGTAGCTTGGTCCCGGACAGTTAATCAAATGTTGGAGAGTAGGTTTAGATTAGACATCCGTAAGAACTACTTCACAGTAAGGGCAGCTAGGATCTGGAACCAACTTCCAAGGGAAGTAGTGCTGGCTCCTACCCTGGGGGTCTTTAAGAAGAGGCTTGATGCCTACCTGGCTGGGGTCATTTGAGCCCAGTTTTCCTCCTGCCCAGGCAGGGGGTAGGACTTGAAGATCTACAAGGTCCCTTCCGACACTGCTTCTATGAAATGTCCTGGTACAGAGCATGGCAGAGAGGTGGAGCATCATGGTGCACCAAGCACCTAACCTTTGTTCCTCTCTTCTCCCTGCACCACCTCCCCTGCCCCGAGTCTCCAGCACATGTCTGGGTTTGTGCTGCTTTGTATTGCCACGTGCTGGCTTGGGCACATGGGCATAACTGGCATGACTCCTGCCTGACCCAGCCACATGCTGGGGACTCAGTGTGGGGGAGGGTGTGCAGGGAGAAGAGGGTAAACTGAGTGAGACACCAGCCCAGCCAGGCCCAGATGACCCGTGGTTCCCAGCCCCCTTCTCCCTGCACCCCATCCCAATTCCTTGCATGCAGCTGGGTTGGGAAGGAGATGTGCCAGCTGCACCTATGTGGACCAAGGTGGCGCATGGGAATTCAGCATGGCACTGGCCCTGCCATGTGCTGGGAACTCAGGGCTGGGGAAGGGGTGAAGGAAGAAGGGGACTGGGAGCTACAGATTACCTGGACCTGACAAGCCGTGCCATGCTGTGTTCCCACATGCTGCTTTGGGCCCTGTGGGTGCAGGTGGCATGGCTTCTGCCCAAGCCAGACATGTACTAGTGACTTGTGGTTGGGCAAGATCTCTGCCAGCTACTCCAGCTGCTTTCATGTGGCACAGCCTGAAATGGAGTGTGGGAACACAGCATGGCACTGACAGCTGTGCCCGTACCAGGGCCAGCACAGCCCAGATAACCTGTAGCTCCTGCCAGGATGGATTTGACTAAATCAAATTGATTTAAATCATGATTTAAATCACTGATCAGGAAGCCTTGATTTAACCATTGTTTTCTACAAAAAGTGCATTCTTGTTTGATATAAATGTAATACATATTATTTACAGCTCAGAGGTAGATGTAGGTTTCATTTTTAGAAGGTACACACCATACCTTTTAAAGCAGTGATTTATTTTGATATTTTCAGATTAATTTTGCAGCTCTCAGAAAGCTGAATTATGATTTGGTTATTTTATTTACCAAAGCTAACTGAAGCAGATACTTGTGAAGTCATTGGGAGGTGAACTATCTCCAATTCACTAGATTAATCATGGATATTTGGGGAATATTTTTGCCAATCTGTATTAGGACAACAACTGTCACCAAAGACAACAGACATTTAAAATTTTATTTAACTAAAACAACAAGCTTATGTATTTTGGATATTTTTCTTCAACAACAAATATGTATTATTATTTTAACATAACAAGCATATGTATTTTTTAATTTATAATTCTTTTAGTTATAAATGTGACATGTCTTTTTAACAAAAATTAAATAGATTATTTCAGCCATGTCAACATGGGAAACTTAAAATACTGGGTTGTGCACCAAACTCAGACTTTACCTTCCTCTTCCTGGTTACTCAGACTGGAAAAGAAAGACTAGATTTCCTGCTTTTTCAATTCCGAAGCAATTTCTAAACTTAAAATAAATTAGTCCAAAGAAAGAAAAGATTCTTCCTACACCTGCAGAAGAAGCTACTGCTGTTAATAGCTGGATTATCACTTCAGTAGTCTCTGATGGATTCAGGTGCTTAACTGACTTCCACCAGTTCACTGGTGTGACTTTCTTTAAAACCTCATCAGCAAACATATATTTCTTGAATGGTTCACCCTTAGCCCTGAAATTTGTTATAGTTGTTATTATGGAGGGATGATGGCTGGATGCCCATGACACAGTCAACTCCACTTCTTCAGCAGTTAAGCACTGACCCTGGTACCAAGTATTGAGAATATTGGCAAGAAAATAAGCTGGAGATTGTGCTTGATCCATTCATCTTTTTAATGCCTGTAATTTAACTCTGTCACTGCATTTTTCTGTTTTCAAGGTCTCACTCAGCTCCTTCCAAATTTCAACATAATTAGCAATAAAACAGCGATTTCCCTGCACTTTGTTCAAAGCTACGGAAATAGGCTTCAGGATTCATAGATTCATAGGTGCTAGGGTCGGAAGGGACCTCAAACGATCATCGAGTCCCACCCCCTGCCTAGGCAGGAAAGACTGCTGGGGTCAGATGACCCCAGCCAGATGCCTATCCAGCTTTCTCTTAAAGACCCACGAGGTAGGGGAGAGCACCACCTCCCTTGGAAGCCCATTCCAAATTTTGGCCACCCTTACCATGAAGAAGTTTTTCATGATATCTAGCCTAAATCTGCTCTCTGTCAGTTTGTGACCATTGTTCCTTGCTACCCCAAGAGGCGCCCTGGTGAACAGAGCACTTCTGATCCCTTGCTGCATCCCCCTAATGAATCTGTAGGCGGCCACAAGATCACCTCTCAGCCTTCTCTTGTGGAGGCTGAAGAGGTCCGGGTCCCTCAGTCTCTGCTCACAGGGCTTGTCCTGTAAGCCCCTAACCATACGAGTGGCCCTCCTCTGGACCCTCTCGAGTCTATCAACATCCTTCTTGAAGTACGGCACCCAAAACTGGACACAGTACTCCAACTGCAGTCTGACCAGTGCCACACAGATGGGAAAAATCACCTCCTTGGTTCTATTTGTCATGAGTCTGCTGATGCATGATAAAGTGTAGTTAGCATTGCTGATGATTTCATCATGCTGATGACTCATGTTCATCTTGCAGTCCACTATGACTCCGAGATCCCTTTCTGTTTCTGTGCTGCTGAGAGGGTCACTTCCCAGCCAGTAGGTGTGCTGGATATTTTTGTGCCCTAGGTGCAGCACTCTGTACTTGTCCTTGTTGTGCTGCATCCTATTGTGTACTGCCCACTTTTTTAACCTGTCCAGGTCTGCCTGCAATCATTCCCTACCGTCCGGAGTGTGCATTTCATCACACAATTTAGTACTGCCCACAATTTAGTACTGTCCGCAAACTTGGACAGAGTACACTTCACACCCACATCCAAGTCACCAATGAAGATATTGAAGAGTGCAGGTCCAAGGACCAACCCCCATGGGCCCCCCCTACCCACATCCTTCCAGGTCGATACTGACCCATCTATTACCACTCTCTGTGTGCGACCGCTAAGCCAATTTGCCATCCTCCAGACCGTGTAAACATCTATGTCACAGCCTCTTAATTTATTTATGAGAATGGGTTGAGATGGGATAGTTGGCATACATTCTACATTTCTCTTTAGCCCAATGTTGAAAACTTTGGCTATGAGAAAGATAATAGTTCCATCTATTTTGTCACAATTTTGTTCACAAATTATCATCAGATTAGGCCAGTTCTCATATATTGCTCCAAACAGTCCACTACTGATTTTCATCGCACATCTTGTGGGAGAGTTAGTTTGGTTCCTCCTGCTTTCTTCAGAGCAGCTCCTGCAAAGTGATTGTTTCAGAAGTATTTTGCAATTTCAACAACATTCGCCTTTATTTCTGGAGCACTGAAGTCTGTGGCTAAGAGGTGCATCAAATGAGCACTGCAGCCATATGTTATTAGCTTGGGGCTTTCTTCACTTTCTTCTAGATTTTTTCATCTTTGATTCCTATGCAGCATTGTCTGTGACAAAGCTGTGTACTAGACATTTGAATTTTTTAAAGTTTGTTGTAGCTTTTACTGCTACTTTTTGTAAGTATTCTGCTGTGTGTGCATTTCCTGATATATCAATTGTTTCTGTAAGGTAGACAGTCCCTTCTTCTGTTGTCACACAAGCACATATTACTGGATCATCATGGACATTGCTTCACCCATCAAGACTCAAGTTAACAATTTTCCACTCTAGACTTTTGTGCACTGTTCAATTTCTCTCTCATATACTTCATCCAGCAATTTGCCTGCTGTATCTGCTCTGTTGGGTGGACTGTATCCCGGTCATAATGACTAAACCATGTCAATGAAGCGTGTTCTCAACTATGCAGAAAGGGGAGTTTGTTGCATAAACAAACCAAGCAATTTTTTCATCAATTACCTCTCGCTGTAATCTAACAGTTCTTATTACAAATTAATCTATGGTTGTTTCTGGATAATGGATTTTTTTTCTTTTTGCTACAGGTGATATATATTTAATTGGAACACAGGTATCATGAGGTGATCACTCTGAAGCTGTAGACAGTGATGATGATGTTGAAGATGGCTAGTCAGAATCCTGTATTTTGAGGATGGATCCTCCTGAACAAAAGAAGTCAATGCAGTCACTACAGTACTGCTCATTTAGTATAACTCATTGCACTCACTACTACTTTAGAAGTGAAACTGTAAAAGGAAGATTTGCCAATTTCAGCCATTATTTTATAATCACAACTGTATTAAAATATTATAGTTGTTACTTTATGGAACTATCTTTTTGCTCAAACATTTTTTATGAGAATTTAAGTAGTCTAGAAGTCCACTCAAAATATATGGACAGGGAAGGCGGGTAGTCCTTAAGAAAGAAGTATGAAATAAGAAAGTTTACTAACCTGGAGATCCTGCATGTTCAAACATGTTCCATTCACCATCTTCAAAGCAACTTCCTCCTGGGAAGGAGCACTTCTCATGATGTTTCATTCAGGCAACCAGGCCTTGCACTTCTTTGTTGTACTGTATCCATGTTTCTGTCTTACCCACAGGCAGAGGAACTTCATTAAAATATTCCCAAACAGGGTCTATTTTACAACCCGGCAAGCCTGCTGCCATAATAGGTTTTTCCTTCTACTATACCTTTCCCTTTCTAGATCTCAAATATGGAGCGAGGCTATACTCATAAACTTATCCCCTCAAGACTTCTGGAATATTCTGCTCAAAATGTTTTTCTTTTATTTCTGCTGTCCCTCCCTCCTTGCATTTATCTCCAGACTCCTCCTCCTTGCCCAGATCTATTCCACCCTCCAGCAATCCTAATGATTTAACTGTTTGAAACTGCACTTTTAGGGAGAGGTAAGGGCTTGACTCTGTGTACACTAACTTGCAGAGACAATATGGCTGATAGGTAGGTAATCAGGTCTATTATCTTTCATCTCTATATACTGCTGTTAACCAGGATGTTATCTCTGGAGACACAAATCCACAGTTTGATTACTGAAACTAAGCATCATAGAGATACTTAATAGGGTCTTCTGGACTGAGCACTGAGTCCCATTAGGTAAAGTGGTTTTCTTTAATCTTTACGAATCTATAGAGGATCCTCCAGGAACACCATAAGACTGGGCCCCTAATATAGCCCATTGCCTGTTGTGACCTATTTATAAAACTTTTCTAAAAAGTTTACATGAATATATTGTCTCAAATAGCTATAATTAGAAGTTATAATCCCTATTCCCTGATGGTATCTTTGAGCTTTAACATATCCTAAATTAAAACTAGCTTTATATAGGTTTATTTTTTTAAAATCTTAAGAATTTTTTTTAAAAATCTGATTAAAAAAAAAAAGTTGACCTTTATCCACACTGGCTCCTGGTTCCCTGCAGCCCCTCTCCCGCCATTGGGAAGAACCTTAAACGGAGGTTTCACTCACCAGGTGCAGGGTTAGAGTGGTTCCCAGACAGCCTCACTGAGCAGGAGCCTGGCCAGAATCTCAGTACCCCCTGCCTTAGAGCTTACACTGGGGGCTGGAGGGTGGGACAGGATGGGCTGGCCGGAGAGGGGAGGGGCATGGCTGCTGCTGCTGCAACTGGCTGCTAGGGAGAAGGGTGAGTGGCACTGAAAGTCAGGGCTGCTGCAGGTGGGATACAATTCTCTTTCAGAGGAACAGCCATGGACCTGGTAAAATTATTTGGCAGGCCACATCCAGCTCACAGGCTGTATTTTGCCCACCCCTGCTGTATGTCTTCATTCTACTAATCTAGTTTATCATTTAGTGAAGCAGAGAGAAAATGAAGATATACTAGTAGACTGTAAGACTTGGTTCTCAGTCCTTTTTTCCCCATAACCCTACCCAGCCTGAAACTCCTTCCAGCTATTTTCTATACCTTGGAGGTTCCAAATATAGCAATGGGGGCCTGCTTATAATCCACAGAGGAAAGCAAGCTCATTACCTCACTTAAGAACATACTCAAGGGACCTATTCAGGAACCACTTCTGCAAAGGAATTCTAATCTTCTGACCCTATCCTGTATGTATTCTGCAATCTCAGAAAGGACCTGGGGCAGCAGTTCCCAAACTCTGACAGATTGCATATCACCAATTTAAAATGATACAGCCTTAAATACCACCAGCATTTTTTTCATACGCACAGGTAACAGACTATGTATTAAAACAACATCAAAACTTTTTGTAATCATAAAACTTTGTTTTATTAGTTATGGTAGCCATATAAAACAATTGTAAATTGGAAAAAAGACAGTGTAAATTTATCTATCTAGAGATGCTTTTGGGGATGTCTTTAGTGGGAGGAGTGTGTGTGCTTGACAGAGCACAGTATTCAGATCTCTGGTGGATTTCAGCCCGAGGTCTGGTTCTACATTTAGCTTTATCCTGTATTTTCTTTTAATAGCAATCATAGAAGAAAATCCAGTTTCACATGGATAGGTTGTGTAGAATGGAATAAAAAAATTTCAATGCCCTGTCTGAAATTTAGGGATAATCCTCTCTCATTGGTGACCCGTACGGGGTACACACAGGTGTACGAGCATCCCCTGAGCATGGCAGCATACCCCCAACAAAAAGGCGCCACTGACAGTGTTGGCAGTGCCTGTGGGTGGTCACTACTCGTCACCCCCACCCCAACCACCAACACCACTGGCGGCATCTGTGGGCAGTCAGCAATTGCCGCTGGCTGATGCTGCCGGTGGTGTCTGTGGGTGGTTGCTGACCCCTGGTTGGTGCTCGCTACCACCCTCCACCCTCCGCCGCCAGCACCAATGGCATCTGTGGGAGCTCCCTGATTACCGCCATTGCACTTCCGCTGCCGCCAGTGCTGCCATGCCCCCCCAGCCACTGGGAGCATGTGTCGTTCATGTCCTCTCTTCTCCTGAGTCAAAAATCACCAAGATGCACTCTTCTGAACTCCAGCTGAAGCTCATCACATGAAACTATTAGCTGCTCCCTCCCTTTCCTCAGCTGAGAAGTCATTGGGTAAACAGTTTTCTTCAAATGAAAATGGGTCTCTATCCAGTTTTCTTTTGTTACATCTTCAGGGAAATAGTCTCTGAAATTTGAGATCAGACCAAGGCAGTGCTCTTTAATGTCAGCAGTCAGTTCTGAGTGAAGTTTGACTTCATTTTCAATGAGAAAACTATCTAATGTTGGAAATGATTGATAATTACCTCTCTCTTGTTCTGGAACAAACTGCATTTTTTTAACAAATGCTCTTGTTTTGTCATGAACATTAAAAAGTGTTGTTTTCAGGCCTTGTAGACTAGTATTTAGTTAATTAAGATGTGTAAATATGCCTGCCAAATAGGCAAGCTTTGCCAACCACAACTCATCCATGAAATGGTCTGAAAACTAAAAATTAAAGCCATCAAGAAAAATCTGCAACTCAGAATGGAGTTCAAACAGATGGGTCAACACCTTTCCACAATAAAGCCAATTTAATTTCAGTATGGAGAAGAAGATTTTCATGCACAGAGAAAAAAAAATCTTGAATTGAGTTGTCTTGCTTTGATAAAATTGACCACCTTTACTGCCTGATCTAAAATGACCTTAAGATTGACAGGTATTGTCTTGGTTGCTAGAGCCTCACAATGTATACTGTAGCGCGTGAGTTTGGCAGTGGGTGCAACTTCTCTTACTTTTGCCAGAATGCCTCCAAACTTCCCAGTCTTGGCTCATGCCCCATCAGTGCACATGCCAGTACGATTTTGTCACTGTAATCCATTATTGGTTATGAAGTTATCCAGTTTCTTGAATATCTGTTCTGCTGTTGTCTGACTTGGCAGAGCTTCAAAAACAAAAATTCTTCCTTAATTGCCATATCTGCTTCAAACCTTGCATATGCAAGAAGTTGAGCAAAATTAGTTATATCTGTACTTTCATCTAACTGCAATGAAAAGAACTTGGTTTTTTTGATGCTTTCAGTAAGTTTTTCTTTCACTTGACAGGTCATATATCTCCAAATCTTTTTGATACTGTGCTGTTCAACAAAGGAACAACATCCAGCTGTTTTGCAAATTTTTCTCCAAGAACAGATGAAACGATGTCTTTCGCAGCAGGAAGCACAAGAGTCTCACCTATCATAAGTGCATTCCCCACCTGAGTGATCCTTAAACTTACTTTATATGATGCTTCCAAAGCCCATACATTAACACTGCTGGGAGCGGTTACTGTTTTCTTACGGTCTTGGAACTGTCTGAGTTTTCTTTTAAAAAAACCAAGAGGTTTGTCTTTAAAAGAGATATGCTTTGTATGAAGATGCAGCTGGAGAAGTGAAGGTTTCATGCAATGGTTTGAAAGGAGTTCATAGCAAATCATGCACTGAGGTATTGGTTCACTTTCTTCAGCACTCCAGGTAAATCCAAATTCCAAATATTTGGGGTCATACCTTCTGGTAATCTTGCACTTACCAACTATTGCAGCAGCTGGGCATGTTTCAGAAGTGCCAGTGGCCTTCCCATTTAGTCCAATTATGTGAGCTGTACTACTTCCCAGTAGTACGCTCACATGCTAAGGGCGACTTCCAGGCCCAATGTTAGCTTTGGCCCGCCCCTGCCTCTGAGCAAACTGCCAACCTTGCTTACCTGTTGTGGAGGAAACTTACTGGAGATGAGAGAGAGGCGGCGGGACACCGCGCCTGCAGCTGGTAGCAGTGAAAGTGAAACCACAGTGGCTGGAGCCGCTGCAGACAAATATCAAAAGGAAAACCCATGGCGGAGCCAGGAGGACCCGGGAATGGCTCCCGCCTCTGTTTGGGCACACTTTGTAAAAGCGTGCTGGGGGCAATTGGCCGGGCAGCCACCCAGCGCCGAGATAAAAGACCCAGCAGGAAGGAAGCCGGGGGAACTGGAAGCAGTGTCCCCAACTGGTCTGGAGAGGCCAGGGAGCTCAGAGGACCCTGAGGAGGAGGAGATGTGGTGGCACCCCAGAGTGGGGAGCACAGAGGGCAAGTCAGACCAGCGAGGGCTCAAGGGGTCACCTACAAGGCCGGCGTGGGCAGAAGCCAGCCACCACAGTGACTGGGACACTGGCAGGGATGACAGAGCCGGAACCTGGACATGGACGTCAGATGACAGGTACCAAACCCAGGAAGGAAGCGATGTGACAACAGAGTCTGAGGCTCCGGTGGAGTTAGGCATCGCATGACCTGGGAAGCGCAGAAGGGCGGCGGCGGACGCTTAGTGCAAGTACCACCTGTAGCCGATAGCCACAGCCCCCAAGAAACCAAGCGTCAGTGATGGCCAGAACACTGGCACCGATAGACGACATCACGGTTGGCATTAGGCCGGGTGTAGGGGAGGTAGAGCCCTGAGAAGCAATAGCCGCAAGGACGACCAAGGGAGAGTACCAGGGGAGACGGGAACAGAGACCATCCTTCCACTAGAAAACCAATTACCATCAAAGACGTGGCAGGAAAGACCCCTGGGGAGCTGGCCCAAGGCCTCTCCCAGTAGCCTGGTCATGCAGCCCAGGAGGCAACGGCAAAGTTTGAAAGAAACCCAGACACATGACACTTGGGGAGGGAGGCATGGAAGGTTACACCTGTCATGCCTTGTTGTTAAATAATTAAGATATTAAATAGCTGGGAGTCTGCCCTTTGAATATCCCAGTTTTAATGGGGCACTGTTTACATGTTCCAACCACCCCTTGCATGTCCCATGCCTCATAGATGTCCCTGCCAGTGGTTTGTACTGGGTCTTAATACACACAAACACATACATATACACAAACAAACTCATATTGGGATCCAAGCCCTTGGCCCCCTCACTGGGGTTCCACCCAGGTCATATACCCCTTGGGGCTCAGATGGCCATGCCTGGCCCTAGGGCCTTACAACCCCACATCACCCCCTCCCTGGGCTCTCCTGGGGTCATCCACCCCTTGGGGCTCAGGTGGCCACAGCTGTGCTTGGCCCTAGGGTCTTACAACCCCCACACCACCCCCTCACTGGGAGTCCACACACTGCCCCTTGCTGGGGCTCTGCTGGGGTCTACCACCCTGTCCGACTCAGGTGGCTGTAGGCCTGCCTGGCCCTCTACCCCAGAGTATTGCACCCTGTGAGGCTCAGGTGCTCACAGCCATGCTTAACCCCCTCTCAGGGCGTCTACAACTACAGGGCTCACAGAGCCTGGGCAGTGCTCCAAGTCCCTTCAATGATGTGGGCCCTGCCTCAGGACTGAGCCCGTGAGCCTGGGCTCCCCCTGTACAGATTGAACCCACCAGGGATGTGGGGCCTGGGATTATGAGGCACCCCTCACTCACCTTTCACTGGGGAGGTGACTGGCCTGGTATTTCCTGGGGGCTGCAACCAGGCCCCCCCTTCCCTGGCAGGGTGCAGTTTCATGTCTTATCAAGGACAAATGAGGCCTCCTCCTTCCCCATAGCTTTACCCTTTACCTCTGAGTGTTCCAGGAACAACTCAGACTGATGTTGCCTCCTTGACTGCTCCCCCAGTCTGCTGCCTTTCTGGTCTAAGTTTGAAAATGGCTGCTGCAATCAGCCACCTGGTGGCTGCCTGCTCCAGCCTTTAAAGTGACAGAGCACTAAAGCTGCTCTGTTACACCCAGTAAATCAGTAGCTTCTTCAGAGTCTAACTTGCTTGATTCTTCAGAGGTCTCCTTTGTTTCAGTGTGCTTTCTTTGCAGAGAAGTTGAAGTCAGCACCTTTTCCACTGCAGATGATTCTGCATGTAGGGGTGCAAGTTGCTGGAATATTTATGTGTATCTCCATAGGCAGAGGGAGAAATTATTATTGGGGGGGGGGCTTTGTACATGGTTCCCAAGGCAATGGCAGTGGGGCGCAGAGCCCAGTGGGCAGCCCACTGTTCCCTTGGGGGTTTTCTCCCCTTGGGCTGGTCTGCCCTGTCCCCCCGGCAGGCTCATCACAGAAGGATGTGGCCCCTCCCACCACCCAGTCCCTGCCTGGGGAGGCCTGGGCCTTTCTAGGGGCACTGGGGGGTTCCCAGCACTGCCTGCACCCAAGGGAATGTGGAGGCAGGCTTTCCATTCTGCACCATGTTGCCATTGCCTTGGAAGCTGCACGCTATGCCATGTGCCTTCCACATGCTGACTGTGCCATGTTCCTTGCCTTCCCAGCACTGAAAGGCATCTGGTGTTGCACATGGCTCCCAAGGCAACAGCATCAGGGCACAGAACTGATCAGGCAGTAGGTGGCGCACCTCCACCCCATGCACAAATCTGGGAGGCACATAGCCCCCATGCCTCCCCCAGGGTGCACACAGTGGTGGGAGCCCCCCTGTGCCTGTGGACAAACCATCCAGGGCTCCAACTGTCTCACCACATGCTCCATGGCGTCACTCACCCCAGCCCCTGCCCCTGCCCCACTCCCTCCCTCACCATGGGGGCCTCAATCTGCCTCTCCATCCCTTCCCTCCCCCATGTCCCATCCCCCAACACACTTACCTGCTGGGCGTTGCTCCACATGTGGTCAGGCTGCATTTCTGGCCATGTACAGCAGGCTGTGGCTGGGTGTCTGTGTGTGTGTGCCCATTCCCCTGGCCTTCCGCATACCACTCACAGGTTGTCCATGTACCACTGGTGGTATGTGTACCACAGTTTGGGAATCACTGTGGTACACAGTGCAAGAAAAGCCTCATTCTCCATTCTCCCCCCCCCATGCCTTTTTATATCCTAATCAATGCTATTTATAACATCTATCTTTTCATTATCTCATAGGATCACTGACTGTTCTTCACTTGTCTGTCCTACTTTGGGATTTTCAGAAGCTCCCCAAATTTCTTCTTTGCTCCTCTATGTGCCTCTAAGCCAGTTTCTTGAAGACAAAGTTTCCAATGATTTGGAATTTTGGCTGCTTGTACTATTAGGATCAATATCACAATGAAAACATGTATGTTTTTTTAAAGAGAATTACAATATCAGCATCACAGTTCAAGGAAATTAATAAAAAAAGATGTGCTAGTACAAGACATTAAGTACAAGTAGCACAAGAGAGTAGTGCATTCTGAGATGTACTGGGGTACTAAATGATGTTCTGACAGGAGTTCCAAACCACTAGCATGCTATGGACTGGAGAAACATGCTGCCTATTCTCTTGAATATTTTCCTCATATTTGGGGGTTTGCAGAAGTGAATCTACCTTGGCGCTGTTGCTAGGTACCAGAGCTAATGGCAGATGTTGCCTGTGATACATGTTAGGAATAGTGAGAGACTTGAACTAATATCTTCTTATGGACAAAGGGTCTAAATTCCAAATCAGAATTTCCTTACCCACTTATTTTCGGGAGAATTTCAGAGGAGAGCTGCAAGGTTTCATCACAAGAAGTCAGCCAAATAGTAAAAGGCGTTGAGGTTAGTGTCTGAAAATAACCAGTAGGGA
>NW_005843235.1:172368-186103 GCF_000455745.1 Alligator sinensis
AAAGGTGGTAGTTCAATTTCCCTAAAATATTAGCTTAATTTTATCCATCAGTAACCTTCAAGATAATTGAAAGGTAATGATAGATTGTCATCATTGCTCTGAAAAAACCTGCATTAATATCAGTAGGAGTTGATTTTGTATTGTCTGACGCTTTATTTATTATTTGAAGGGAGTTTTCATTCAGGTGTACCCGATGCAGGAGTGATGGTTATAAGAAAAGGACTTGTAAGAGGCTTTCCAAGGAGAGGGTCAATGGTGAAAAGCCCATAAATCATGGGTAACCATAACACAGGCAGTCTTAGAAAAGCTTAACTGGCAGAAGCATAATATACATAGGTAAAAACATTCCCATCATATTTATCTTTCACTCTGCAGCTTACAGAAACCAAATTTCTGTCATCAACAATTATTAATCATCCATTTACCTTTCTGAAATTTCTCATAAAGTGTCAACTACAGAGTATGAACATGAGAGAAAATGGGATCCAAATTTTTAAAGGGGGACTTAAACAAATCTTAATGTAACATCTGTTCACCACATGTTCATAAATTACAGAAGGATTTTGAGCATTTCTTCTCTCACCTGCATGTCACTTAGGTTTTATAGTTCATAATTTTACTAAAAACAACATTCCTACATGCCATATAGAACACCTGATCAACTGTATAGTAGAGCTGCTGCAAGGCTCAAGGTTGGTCAGGATCTACTGATCTAGAAAACTTTAGCCTTGGTGGCTTTCTCTTTAGGGGAAACCTAAAGAAAGGAGTCTAGGTTGCCTATACATGTGCTGGTTCATGTTCTAATTAGAACTCGATCAATTGAGTCTGCTCTGCATTCTAATTAGAATGCTCCAGAGTGGCTTCATCTTCACATGTATAAAACCCTGCAGTTTTAAAAATTGCCACTGAGGCACTTTATCTAAAACTTCATTAAATGAGGTTTAGATAAAGCATCCCATGGTTATTTTAAAATCTGTGTGGGCTTAATACATGTGAAAGTGAGACATTTTAATTAGAGTGACTCTCTGGAACCACTCTAATTAAAACTCTCACCCTCAACCATGCTGACCACAGACCCCATGCTGGTTACCTCTGAGCTGTGGCACACGGAACCACAAAGGCAGAATCAATAGATAGCTGGTAATGTCCCTCTGTTTTTTTAATGGGGTGATAAACACTGAGTTAAGGGAGATAACGATTCCCTGCTGCGCTATTCAGGAGTGGGGGGGAACCCTCCCTAATAATAGCGTTTTGCTGGGGCATGGACATGCCCCTCTCAGCTCATCTCTGTGCAAGGGAAGGGAGGGCTGCTCTAGCACCCCCTGGCTTCTAGCCTGAGCCACTGCTGGCATGTGTCTGCATTTCTGGGATGTCTGTCTGATTACAAAACTGATTTACCCTAGCCAGGTTAGACTAACCTGCAAAGATTGAATCAATTCAGGCTCAGGCTTTTTGAATGTCTGTCCCTAGCCCTAAAGTATTTATAAGACTAAACCTGAAGCTTGATAACCTCTGAGCCTCCAAGGAAATTAATAGTTCTATGCTGAGACCACCAAGGAGCTGCTGCAATGTAGCATTCAGCTGAGAATTCTTTATCAAGGTTGTGTGCGGGCCGGGGGTGCCCCGAGCCCTTTTTCACGCTGCACGCAGGCTGTGGCCAGCAGCCCGGGCATGCGGGGGCGGAGAGGGAAGGCCTTCGCTCTGGAATTAGGCACGGACGCGTATCGGTAGTTTTAAAAGATTGTTTACTTACACCGAGATGGCAATGGTGTAGGCTGGAAAGCTTGATTAAGTTGCAGTTACAGAAAGAGAAAAGAAAACAAAAACTCGAACCTGCAGAACACGAGGGTACGTCGCATAAGGTTCCGGCGATGGGAAAATAAACCTGCAGGACTCGAACCCGGGTAGAAGAGCTCTGAGGCCGATCATAAGGGCTCACACGAAGTTTGTCAGGCTCCGTGGGTTCTTCCGTTCACTCATCCACACGAAGTTTGCTAGGCTCCGTGGGTTCGGTTCGTAGCGCGCAGGAGGGGTATGTCTAGGAATTCTATCGGCGACGGGGAGAGGCTAGAGATTGATCAGATCTCCGTTGCCTGCTTCAAATGCACTGGGTCCGTGAGGATCCACAGCGCTTAGAGATCTTCACACAGCGTGAAGTCTCCTCCTCCCTTGTTCGTGGAGTCCTCCAACTTGGGCGGAAACCACTCAAGCCTCTTATACGGCTAGCAAGCCAATCACTAGCCGCCACGTATGAATAATTTAGAACTGGCCAATAATGGGACTCAAATTAGCATACCAATGGCAGGAACTCTTTGCAACGAGCATCTCCTCTCTGCAGCAAAGAAATGCACCCTGCAAAACAAGCTCCAAATTGGCGGGAAATTCTCCCTTGCACCGGGGTTCTCCTCTGCAGCAGAAAACTCCACTGTGCAAGGAAGCTGCAATTTAGCGGGGACAATTTAGCAGTGCTGAAGCACACACAAATAAAAATCACACCTTTTGGGTTGTGACAGGTTGCATCTACAGAAGATGCTTTACTGTGCAGTAGACTAATTTGCTGCATAGTAAAGTGTCACCATCTATATATACATGACAATTAGGGCACAATAGACCAGTTTACTGCACTGCTGGATAATCCCATCAAATACAAGTGGTATCTGGCAGCGTAGTAAATTACTGCGCTTAAAAGTGTAGACAGTGATGTGGGGATTAGTTTACTCCAGCTCAAATTGTGTCAGAGTATATTCAGTCACATTAATTATACATGTAGACATGCCCTCTTTGTAATACTGTTCTTGATGGGCCTTTGTGTTTTGAATTTTCAAAAAAGGTGACTTCTTGTGAATATAGTTTGCACCCACAAAGTGTGTACCTACAATTAAATTGTAGGGGTTAATGTAATATCTGGGCCTCTTCCTATTCAATTGTGGGTATGTATATACACAGATAATCAAATTTGTACCTGCAATTCACTGTAGGAGAAATTTACCTCTGAACAGAAACCCATTGTAAAATTTGTGCACTGTTTAAAGACATCGTATTAACTATGCACTTCTAGTGAGTTTCACTCTTTTTATACATGTCAAACTAAAAACACAGGAACAAAGTCTGATGCCACAGACTGCCTATATGACCAAAAGCCAAGCTCAGGCCTTTCAATTTTTTCCTCTGTGATAGAAACCTGAGCCTAAAAATGTGAAGAAAGAGGTATAGTGCTACAAAATGCAGCTGTTTTCTTCCCCCTTTTCTTCCTCTTCTTCCTCATTTCTTGTGCCTCACAAAAAATGCAGGTCAGAGTGGATTGGGGGTGTGAAGAGAAGTGGACACTTCTCCTGAATAAAGAAAAATGCAGTTATTATACAACAAAATTTATAAAAGAAATAGTGACTGATTTAAAGGAGACAAGGAACATCCTGTCTTGAGCAGGAGGTTGGACAAGATGACCTCCTGAGGTGCCTTCCATTCCTACTTTCCTATATTTCTGTGATTTATATAAGGAAAAAAAATAAAGTTTTTAACTGTTTCAGGAATATAATATTTAAACTGGAAATGGCAAACTTTAGATAGACAAACTCCCCCTAGGTCTAATATGAAGCTATGACATCTGTTGCTCAGCGTGTTGTTCAAGGGTTTTGGAAGCAGCTACCAGTATAAGAAATTTTCATGGGCTCTGTTTGTCTGCAGTCGCAGGTCATAGGCCTTGTTCAGGGGGCCAATAAAAGATTGACGTGGCAGCAAACACTGCATGAAATATTTCACACCTCCTTCTCCAACTGCCCAAATAGGTGTGTGCAGGTGCTACTTAGCATTATGTAGACTTTAGTTTAGTAAAGCACTTAAGTACATCCAACTGCTTTGCTAAATAGGAATGGACTTAAACAGAAAGTTTTATGATCTGGAAAAAGTTGGGTAAGAAATATTTCCCATTATATTTATATTTCAATTATTCATTTATTGTTCAGCAAGAGATTAATTTTTGAGTAAAAAAATGACTCCCCTAAAACGAAATCCTTATATTTTTTTGTCTTATCTTTCCTGAGGCAAACAATGAATTGTCTAAAAGGCTGTAATGGTAAAACATATTGCAGGCAATGCCTTAATGAAAGTAAAGAAAACTTTCCCTGGCTGGGCTTCCAGAAAGAGATCTACAATCTGCCAAGCACCTTCACAAAACCATACACACTGCAAATATGTGAAAACAAGTACAAGTAATGACGGCACTGAAGCCCACCAACAGATAGAAACTCACCTGTAGTTGGAGACAAGGTAATTGAGGGGGGGAGGGGGGTGGGGCATATGAAGCTTGAATGTTGCCAGGTCAGAATTGCTTTCGTCTTCAGCTGCTTAGGGAATTACTCCAATTAGTTCAATGGTGAAGAAGTTTTTTGTTTATACCTGTATAAAAGTTAGCATATTTGTGCAATGGGGATGGTTTAACAGCCTGAATTTCATGTTTGAAACATCCTTGGAACCAGCAGCTCAAATTCCAGCAGGATTTGCACAGTTCTTCAGCAGCTCTGCATCCGTTCGAGGTAGGTATATTAAGCCCCATGTGTGGGTGTTCTGGCCATCATGAAGTGGTCATCTTTTTAGGGGGAAAAATGAGTTCATATTTTCTCTGTCAATTTTCATAAGACTAAAATTTTTGTTAGCTAATTTTTATCTTCTCCTGTACCACTGTGAAGCCTACCAGGGCCTTGCTTTCAAGGGTTCTGGCCTTTCATTTCATAGGCTCCAATTCCAATCACTCAAAAGAGTCATTTTATTTTATGGCTCATTGTCATCTCCCTGATTCCTCTTAATCGATCTCCACTTCACTCTTTTTTAATGGTCTTGATGTTTCATTATTCAAGCTCTCCTTTCTTCTGCAAGTTAGCTGTCTGCTAGCTATTCTGGTAATATCTCTCTTGTACTTTACAGCCCTGCAGAATGTTTTAATTTAGGTCTAGCTGAAAATCTTAATCCAGGTGTGGTAATAATAACTCAGATGTAGAAATGACTGACTGTGATGTATTGGAGGCACTGTCAAGACACTTAAGACTAGATTTTGTTTTATGAGCCTAAGAGATGTACATTTAATTATAATGACTACAAGACTAATTATAAATATCTTTTGACTATTCTTTGCCTAGTTTGTTGTGTTTTTTAACTTTATATAAACTCCAGCAAATCAGTGCCCGTTCCAGTAGTTGTTTTTTGTTTTGTTCTTAAACTGAATAATACAGCATTAGCCCCCTACCATATTAGTAAAGCTTCTAGTTTCTCTTTAACTGGAGAAAAATATGTGTTGTGTTATATGTGATCAAGCACCACACTACCTGCCCCCTTCTTTTCCAAATCCTAGGTCCTTCTATGCATATACATGCATTTATTAGTCTCTCTAGCCCTCAAGTAAATGCAGGGCCATATAAGGAACTTCACATAATCAGCCACTCTGTTTCTACATTTTAATTGTCAATTTAGGTTCAAAAGACCTGACCCAAAGCTCCAGCAGGGTTTGTTTCAGGATGACAGTTCATAAAGCAAGGTGGGATCTTTGAGCACTATATGTATTTTCATTTTCACTCACTCTTTATTTTCATTTCATCCTTCTTGCACTAACATTGATCTACTTTACTGTTTCTATATGTTTGATGGTGTTCAGATTTACTACTTTTTTGGCCTTGTTAGGTGTTCTTAGAGTTTCTTGTTGGGACCCTTTTTTCCTCTCACCAGTTGGTTTCCACTTGACAGTTTTATATGGAGGTCTGTGTGCTGCCATTTGGAGTGCATGTCCCAAATATGTCCTTCTGATTCTAATGGAGATGAGCTGCTGGCTGATAAACTTCCTAGATCTCTTAATTGATGACTAAGTCTTTCCACTAAAACCTAGCTGCACTTTGCTGGTTCCAAGCCAAGGTAATGTGAAGAGAGTTGAAAGCAAAGCTAACTCCCTACTATTTCTGGTTAAAGAAATGAAAACTGGCTACCATTCTGGTAAAAGTGGCCACTCGCTATAGAGAATGCTATACACCCATAAGTGGCCTCACTGAATTTTTGATAAACTAACCAGCTGTGAAAACCGTATGAAATTTTCTGTTTCTTCTGCTCTCCAAATTGGATCAGTCAAATTCAGCTATTAGTAAATCTCCAAGTCACCTTATAGACTTCAACCATAATTTTATATTTGTCAGTATTAATTTTTTTAGTTTGAAATTTTGAAATTTCCAGAGGATTTCTTCCAAACTAGCATTTTTTCTGAGTAAAAATATTTTTATCCACAAATGGTACTGATCTCAAGACAAAGAGCTGATTAGCAACAAAACATGAAGCTCTCAAATTTCAAATTGATTAAATGTGTACAGTAAATATTTTGTTGGACCTTAAAATAGATCCTGTTGAAAGTTATGTAGGATGGAGCAATAGGCAACTGCTCTCTTGGCAAGGATTGCAGAGACTTTTGGGAAAAGATGCATTATCTAGTAGAGATAAATCCTCCCCTTTCCGGAAGGAAAAGTGTAATGTTTGGAGGGAGGTGATGTGAGAACTATACCCTCTGGGAGATGACATCAAGTGGGAAACTGGGACTCATTGAGTAAAGAGTGAAAGAGCTAAAACAGGCTGTGAGAAGATATCATACATATCTACACAAAGCTCTTTTTTTTTGGAATCCATGACTACACAAACTCTAGCTGTAGAAGGCTATTTGTGTTGCATCTGAATTTTTCAACAGGGTGACCACTGAGGGACTATGTACTTATGTCAACAATGAAATTAAATTTAGTTACATATCAACAATGTGTAACACCTCTCCACACACGGAGCACATATTGTGCTTTTTTGTGTGTGCTCTTTTTTAATGTGAGAAAGATAGCCCCTGTGTTTTGGCCAAGTGCTCAGCACATTGCAAGCTGGGGTCTGTATCTGGGGAAAATATGTAAAATCCTCTCGCTACATTGGCCAGGGGAAGCAGAGGGTTCCTCAGGCTGATTGCTTGGGAGAGGAACTAGCGTGTGGTGCTCCCTGACTGGACAAGGCCAGGGTGATGTCATGCAAAGGGATATAAGGGGAGCTAGACATAAAAAAAGAACACAGACAAAAAAACAGAGTATACATGCAGTGTGTGTGTGTGTGTGGGGGGGGGGGGGTTACAAATGTAATACAAATATATAACTAAAATAGATTTGCCATAAGAATGATAAGATTGCAATTGGGGAAACTCCATCAACTGAAGTACAGTTTTCTATTTTTAGTTTTGGGAACCAGGGCAATGCATGGAAAATATAGAGTAAAATAGGAACAATGTACAATATTTAACTGAGCTTCTATGAGGACTATATTCACTATCATTATGTATGGCATCCCATGTGTTATTTAGAATCTTGTATAAATTATAACCTCAGATTAATTCATGGTTGACACAGCTGATACCATGCCTTTATATGATTAATTTCATATAAATAGGGCACATCTACACAAGATGCTTTACTGTGCATTAGACTAATCGAATGCACAGTAAAGCATCAGCATCTACACGTGCATGGCACTAGCATATTAAATTAGCCTAATGTGTCATTTGCTAGTACTGACAAAGACAAGTACTAGAAAATGGCATATTGGTTTAATCTGCTGTAGCACACATATAGACATGGACCAGGAGCAGTTTGTTCCTGGTCAGTCCAGGCAGCAGGGGGTCACAGGTGCCAAGCTCCATGGAGCAAGGGGAGATGTCTTGGAGCAAGGGATAGCTCCCAGTTGTGTGGAGCTCAGAATTGTAGACCAGCTCAATAGCGCTGGCTTGGGACCTCTGCACCTTGGGGTCATTCTGCCTCCCATGGTACTCAACTGGAGGGAGGGCAACAAGAATCTGAGATCCCCCAACCCACACCCCAGCTCATGCCCAGTGTTGGGGGGAAGTGAGCAGTGCTGGGACTGGGGGGATCTGGATCTCCCTGCTGGCAAAATAAGATGGGGCATTTGGGGGTGCAGTGCTGTGCTGTGCCTTGTGGGGAACTGCCAGCCCCACACATCTCTTTAGAAGCTCTGATCACACCAGCACCATCGTGGATGGGGCTCAGGAGTTGCTGGAGGGATGCTTCTCCTTTGTCCCTCCTGAGGCTGACAGCATGGAGACAGGCCAGGCTTGCTGGGTCAGGGGGCATAGGCTGGCCTATTGTACAAGCCCTGGCTCCTGGGGAGGGGAAGGCTTCTGGCTCCATGCTACAGAGGTGCCACTCAGAGCTCCCTGCTTCAGCCTCAAGGGCAGGGGCTGGAGCCATTCAGGGGTGTGGTGCAGTGAGGATAGTTCCTCCAGGGAGAAGTGGACAGATGGGGTGGCTCCACAGCCCACAGCCACTCTCACTAGTCCTGCACTAGCCAGGTTCTGTGCATCCAGCTGGTGCAGGGCTGATCCAGGCTAGGGCAATGGAGCAAATCCATTCCAGATTTGGCCAAGGCAGGGAGCTCCAAGTGGCTCCTCTATGAAGCCTGAAGCCTTCCCCTCCCTGGGAGCTGGGTTTGTGCACTAGGTTCAACTACACCTCCCCTGCCCTGTCCCACATGCCTGGCTTGGCTCCATGCTTCCGACCAAAGCAAAGCCTCTCTCTGGTGACTAAGCCTTGTTCACAATGGTGCTGGTGTGATTGGAGCCTTGGGAGAAACTTGTGGGGCTGGCAGGTCCCCACACAGCACAGCACAGCACAGCACAGCACAGCACAGCACCCCCAGACACCCCATCTTCCTCTGCCAGTGTTTAGACATGAATCCCCCCTAGTCCCAGCACTGCTCAGCTCCTGCCTCCCCCTGGCACTGGGCAGGAGCCAGGGTGTGGGCTGGAGGCTTCTTACTGCCCATCCTCCAGATGAGTGCCTTTGGAGACAGAGCATCCCTGAGGCTCAGAGGCCCCAAGACAGTGGTGCCGAGCCAGACTGTGATTCTGAGCTCAGTGCAGCTGGGAGTTGTCCCTCACTCTGAAACAGCTCTCTCCACTCCCCAGAACCTGTGCCTGATCCCCATGTCCCCTGCCAGCCTAACCCTGGCAACCAGGGGAGCCTGGAGCTCCCCTTGGCTGCTGCAGGGGGCAGAGCAGGGCAAGAACAGTCCTGGATTGAACTGCTCCCGTTAGGAGCAAATTTTCTCCCGAAAGGTGCACATGTAGACGTGTTCCCAAGCAAAGCTTAATGTGCCTGAATTTACTGCTCTGTAACATTTAGGTGCATTAACTGCACTTGTAGATGTACCCACACGGCATGTCTACACATGCATTTACTCTTGCTTAAATTTACTAAGCAGTAAATTACTGTGCAGTAAACGGGAATAGGCCAGAGTCTACACATTCAGGTGACCTGGGACTAAATTTATTCCCAGGGCAGAGCAGCCTACCATGCGCCCCTGTGTCCACTGGGGGGAGCTCCAGCCTCCAGCCACATGGCTGCCAGCCCTTGGGGCTAACTTTAGTGCGAAATTGAAGCCAGAACTGGCTGCTAGCACTTGAGACTAACCTTAGTCCCAAGTTGAAGTCAGAAGAGGCAGCCAGCCAGAAGCCCTGGGCTGGGATCAGGCCGGCCCATTAGTGAATGAGCAGACCCAGAAGGGAGGCCTCCTGGGTTACTGTGCACTAACACATTTATATATGCATTACTGTGCAGTAATTAATCGGATGTAAATTTGATACCTGCATGATGCAGGTATCAAATTTGCGCTCAAGTCAGCATAATTCACCATATTTACTGTGTAATACAGGCATGCACATGTAGATGCATGTCCATACTGCACAGTAATTTTGGTTACTGTGCAGTAAATGCGCATATGTCGACTCACCCAGTGTTTTAAAGAGCTTTATGGACTGACACTGTGTAAGGAAAGCTTTAACACCCTTTGAAATGTACAGTCCTTGGGTGGAAACCTAGAAATTGTTTTACACTAACATTATACAATAAGAGAAAAAATCATATATGTAATGGTAACAGTAACCAGCTACAATAAAATAAAACCTAAGGCCAGAGGAGATTTTAGAATGATCTTATAAAAAGGCTAATAATGCCTCATCAATGTCAGTTAAATAGACATGTGGAGCAGATTAATATCTGAACATTGGGTTCCTGTAAATGAATGTATAAAAAATATATTTTACTTTCAAGTATGCAAAATAAAAAAGTAAGTTGAACAATTCATAGTGGGCTTATAGCTCCCTTCTAGGAGTGAAAGCCCAAAATATCTATCAAACCCCAAATAAAAGTCAGGCCTGTATTTTTCCAGTAATGGAAAGCAGAATTTTGGCACTTGTAATGAAAGTTAGGGTTATCCACTGTGGTCCAAACCGGAAAAAGGAATATCCCAGAAAGAAATACCAGTGACAATTATCCACATAACTGAAGTAATGAAAACCAATGGGAGTCTTTCTATTGACTTAATTACGCTTTGAATCAGGACCCTTGTGACAGTGCTGTAGTCCAAATTGTTCTGTTTTCTAGATTATACAGTGATCTTAGAATTTCTGTTTCACAGACATTTCAAAATTTGTTTTCAGTCTAATTTGTTATAAAAGCAGTTTTGAAGTTTGCCATACAATAGAAATTCAAAACTTCTGGTTTTAGAAAATTGTTGTTTTCTAAATTTAGAAATGATAATTTCAGAACACTCCATTTTGAGTTTTATTTTACTTGCATGTTTATATTATTTTTATTATTTTACATTATTTTATGAGATATTGGTAGCGGTCTTACGTGTTATACAAATGAGCCAAACAGGAGAATATTGATTTAGCAAACAAAATAAGCTATTTTAATAAGATCTAAGTAGTAAATGCCTTTGATTATTTTAAAAATGAAATAGCTTAAAAATAGAATATGTTGACTGTGCGTAATATGTACTACTGGTACTGAGGTCTTATGAAATAATGTAATATAATACTCAAAACTGAAAAATATACAATAAAAATCTAAAACCAGTAACCAGTAAATAAACTTAATCATGAAATCTAAAACTGGGGATGCAATACATGCTGCTTGTTTTCCTGTACCTTTGAACTTATTAATTCAAGTCTCCATGGGCAGATCTAGAATTTTGAAAAGGGGGTGCAAATGGTGAGGTGCCTCATCACACATAAAATAACACCTATTTTTCTCCTTTTAACAATAAACGGAGAAGCTTTACTAATATGCTAAGAACCTAGGGCTGTATTACTCAGTTTGAGATTGAAGCAAAAAACAAATATAGTGTCATTAGAATGATTAAAAAACAATCTGCAGGGCTGTGAAATAGGAGCTTCATTGCCAGGAGCACTAACAGAAAGCAGAATAAAAGATAGCGTGATTAGTGGAACATCAATACCATTAAAAAGAAGAGAGGGTCATTAATGCCTATGGAATGAAAAGTTAAGAAAGGATCAGGTAAATTCAGGTAGATCAGGTAGATTTAGAGTCATGAAGTCAATTGATTCCCTCAGCACTGCCTGACTAGAAATGCTGCTGCCACTGCCAGGCACTTAAACTTTGAATAGACCAGGAATCAAAGTGTCGTGCAAGTACACCAGTGAATCTCCTCTGGAACTGCC
Organism: Alligator sinensis; assembly: GCF_000455745.1. NCBI lineage: Eukaryota > Metazoa > Chordata > Crocodylia > Alligatoridae > Alligator > Alligator sinensis. Next base: position 183,902 of record NW_005843235.1, read on the forward strand.
GTTGTTTGTCTCCTTCTTTGCAAAATGAATACCTTATCTTTTGATTTTTGTGTAGGCAAATGCCACTGAAACTGAAATCCCTATAGAAACAATGGGAGTTAGCTTGCATTACAACTGCACTTGGGTCATAACTTTGTAGATTTAACAGTCCAGGGCTGTCAGATCTTTCTAGCAGAGCAAATACTTGAATAAGATGAAACAATTGTGGAATGAGCATGCTGTTAGCAAGATTCTTCTGAGAGGTGGAATAAGTACCTTTCCTATAGTCCGAAGTTTCTATGTAGGATACACTACACAGTGAAAATAAAACCCAGATTTTACAAGGGTTTAATCCAGAATTCCCACTGACTTCAGTGGTTACTGCCCTGCATTTACCGATAAATTGTTTGTAGAACTTTCATTGATTTAAATAAAACCTGATCATGTAGTTGCTCCATGGAGAAGTCTCATTGAATCATACTAAGGGGATACTAAATTCATAGACTGGAGATTCTGCTCAGTTAGCAACGTTAGACAAGTCTGTGTCTGTGTCTCTGAGGGCAGGCAGAGAAAGAGAGAAAAGGAAAGAGACAACCTGCAACATTGAATGTTGCAAATTAATAGATGAAAAAAATACAGTTATAAAATAAAGGCTGTATTATAAATCATTCCTTACTGATTCTGACACATGCATTTTAGCTTTACTAATCTGTGAAAACTTTCTTTAGTAACTAGCTCCCAAACAGTGGAAACTAGTAAACAAATAGCAGCACAAGAGGAGGATGACTGCATGCAGTAGGTAGGTATATCGGGAAAGGGACTCAATACATTTTGATAGCTGTATTGCCCATGGACTGTTTACCTACTTTCTCAACCCAGCAACAAGACCTGATGCATTCAGAGAGTTGTCAAGCAGTTGCAGTATCTGTTTGTTATACACAGGCAAGGTGGAAGCTGGTTATTGTCTGTACTGTGCTTTTCTGAGGGGCAAGATGTTCACTTCCTCCAACTGTACCATTAACATAATTCTTCTGACAAGTAACTTTGATGGATTGCAATTAGTGCAGGCAATACAAACTGGAGACCAACACAGTCACACAGTATACTCAATAAAGTTAAATAAAGAGCCATAGGACTCTTCAGCCTGGAGAAGCGCAGGCTCAGGGGTGACCTGGTGGCAGCCTATAAGTACATCAGTGGTTTGCATCAGGTTCTGGGAGAATGCCTATTCACCAGAGCGCCTCAAGGGATGACAAGGTCTAATGGCCACAAACTACTGCAAGACCATTTTAGACTGGACATAAGGAAAAACTTCTTTATTGTCTGAGCCCCCAAAGCCTGGAATAGACACCCCACAGAGGTGGTGCAAGTACATACTCTGGACTCCTTTAAGAAGGGTTTGGACGCTTATCTTGCTGGGGTCCTTTGACCCTAGCTGACTTCCTGCCCTTGGGGCAGGGGGCTGGACTTAATGATCTTCTGAAGTCCCTTCCAGCCCTAATATCTATGAAATCTATGAAATCTATGGAATTTTAAATGCAAATATCAGTACAATATTAGATATTGTAATTAGAAAGGAACACTGTCACCAGGCAAACTGGGCCTTCAGGAATGTCAGATTCCAGTTCAATGGTATTCTGGGATTTGTAGTTCAAGGATCATGGAGCTGCAGGCTTGAGAGCATGGCTATAAAGGCAGGCAAAAAGGTGACTGTGAGGGAGTAAACAGCTACTTGTATATCTTCCCACAGAAGGCCCTAGAAGGAGTTGTTGGAGAAATTGCTGTGGAAAGGAATCCCAACTAGAGACTGTGTGAACCTCAGTTTGCTTTGTTTAGCAGGAAGAATACCAGAAAAGGCAAAATCCTCTCAGGATATGTACAGATATTTGGGGAGGTTAGATAGTTAAAAATGGCCGCCCAATCTAAGGTAAGTCGGGATGAGCAGGCTAGTGGGGGAGATTCAGGGAAATCAGGGGGCAAGCGGGCTCAGGGGGGACTGGGGGATCAGGAGAGCTAGCAGGGTCTGTGGGGGGAATTGGGAGGCTAGAGGTGTCCACAGGGGGGATTGGAGCTAGTGGGGTCCTCATGTTGAGCCCCAGCTCAAGTCTGGGATCGTGCCCGGTATGCAAAGGCCAATAAAGATACCAGGGGTGAAAGTATAAAGAAGGTTTATTGCTAGCAATAAAAGGTGCAAGCGGAATAATTTCACATAACAAGCACACC
>NW_005843235.1:186273-186553 GCF_000455745.1 Alligator sinensis
CCCCACCTAGGGGCGTGATTTTTAGTATTTTAATGAGCTCTTTAACCCAGTACTCTGATTCTGCTTTTGTTTTCAAGCCTCCTTTATCTAAGACCGTCTCCTCCTTATCATTGCAGATGGACATTCGTCACATAACATTCCCTTTTGCTTGGTCTCTGCATGGTAATTTCTAGGTCACTCCTTACACTCAGAGAGGTTGGGAGGGCAGGTGGGGTCCACAGAAGGGATTGGGGGGCTAACAGGGTCCATGGGGAGTATTGGGGGGGATCAGGGGAACAAG
>NW_005843235.1:186563-190880 GCF_000455745.1 Alligator sinensis
AGCAGGGTCTTTGGGGGATTGTTGGAGTCTGGGAGGGTTTGGTGGGATCAGTGAGGCTAGTGTGGTCCCTGAGGAAGCTTATGGGGATGGGGCTCTCTCCCCCCAAGTCTAGGGGCTATGTAGCCCCCTGACCCTCCCACCCCCAGATGAACAAACCCCCTGGCATAACAACCCTTCCCAGTCCATCCAGCCCTCCACTCAGCAGGGTCTTTGGGGGATTGTTGGAGTCTGGGAGGGTTTGGTGGGATCAGTGAGGCTAGTGTGGTCCCTGAGGAAGCTTATGGGGATGGGGCTCTCTCCCCCCAAGTCTAGGGGCTATGTAGCCCCCTGACCCTCCCACCCCCAGATGAACAAACCCCCTGGCATAACAACCCTTCCCAGTCCATCCAGCCCTCCACTCACCCCGACTTACTTCCTCCACTCCTGGCACTGGCAAACACTAGTAAAAATGGCACTAAGAGCAGATTGCGTTTGGCGGACTTGGGAGGACTTGCAGGTCTGTAGGAGGCTGTCAGGTTGCCCATCTGGGGTTGGGGGAAGGCCTGGGGGGCTCAAAATAGCCTGGTGGGGGTGGGGAGGAAGTTTGGAAAAGCATAGCCCTGTGGCTGGGGCTGGGGCCAGCGGTTGGGCTTTTCCAGCCCTGGGGCTGCACTGGGAACTGTACAGAATTTTAGTTAGATCAGTCTCGCTGGACTTGATCCAAATTAGACTACCTCCAAAGTAGGGTTAAATTAGATTGGGTCAGTCATTTTTAGACCAATTGAACTGTCTTAACCTTCTCTACAGTTTGCACTTAGATGGACCAAACTAGGGATCTAAATGTAAGGTTCACACCTGGGTGAACTAAGGTGGATCAGACAGCCATCTCTAACCTCCCCCTAACTTCCCTGAATGTCTGTATGTACCCTCAGAGGAAGAAATCCCTCTCACTACATTATGGCAATGCACTAAGAAGTAAGAGCTGAAGGGTGTATAAAATCTTGGTAGAATATCAGGTAGAGTGATGGTTTAAAGCTTGTTTTGAACTTTTTGATTTCCTTTTGTAACCCGGGCGGTACTCCAAAAGGTACCCCCTCTCCAATTGAAGGGATCAGAGCAGGTGCACAAGTGCTGTGGGAGGTGTAGGGATTCTCCTCCCCCTATAGAGCAGAGCCAGACCACCACTGGGGACTTAACCATATACCTTTTAATGAGGGAACATAACAGGCATAATCGGGGGGAGGGAGGGTATACTGGACACCACAATGCCCCAAGGGGCAGGATTCAACAAAGGTTAGACACTTACAATCATTGGCAAAAGACAGGGTTAACAAAATATAAAACACACAACACAAACAACAGAGCAAACAATACTGATTGGGGAAATATAAAAAGGCACAAAATGTCAAAGGAATATAGGGCCTGGGTTACTGGAGGGGGGAAAGACACAATGGCTCCTGTCAGAGGAATTTCTCCTTATTAGCTCACTCACCCCAAGTCACCAAAGCCAGGACTTAAACTCAGATCTCCCATGTGGTAGACAAGAACACTGCCACGCAACCACCAGTGCTGATACTGCTCCAAGCTGTTAGGGGTCTTGACCTTCCTAGAGCCCCGGCCTCACGTCAAGCTGCCTGGCCTCTGATTGGAGGAGCTGGAAGCTAAGCTGGGACCCCTCAGGTCACTGCTCAGATCCTCCTGCTGGCCACAGCCTCTTGTAGGGGATCCTGGAGCCCAGCAGGATGTCTCTCTTGCCAGCCACACACCGCACTACTGAGGGTCCTACTGCTGCCTGCAGGTCCTGCTCCTTCAGGCTCTTCTGGGGCAACTGCTTCTGCCCCACTGGCTCAGCTCTTCAAAACTCCTTCCTCATAGTCCCTCACTGGTCTCCTCCTGAGTCAGCCGTGCTGCCCGTTTTATCCCGCTCCAGGTGACCCAAGGGGCCAATCAGGGGACATGAGGGGTGAATCTCTGGGCCTGATTGGTGAGGAAAGGGAATCCCAAGTCCTCCAATCATCTTTTACCCCTTCAAAACCCCTGAGCCAAATCATTACCAGATTGGTGAGGAAAGGGAATCCCAAGTCCTCCAATCATCTTTTGCCCTTTCAAAACCCCTGGGCTAGGTCACTGCCAGCTAGCCCATCATGCTTTCTACAGGAAAACATGTTGGTTTGGCCTGAGGGCCAGCTACTCTATTAGTGGAAAGGAGACTCAGACACTTAAGAAGGCAACTGAGCTTGCTTGATGTCAGAAAGGTAACCCTTCCTGCAACCATCACTTAAAAGGTTTCTCCAAACCTGCTGGTCAGAGCTCTGATTCTGTGGCAAATAATCATACAGAAGAGACAAAATTATACATGATTACATTTTGCAAATGAAGTCATGCATATTTGACACATGGAAGAAACTGAATTTTGAGGCTTCATAAGCCAATTGGTTTAATTTTTGTAATGATTTTCTGGTTCCCTCAGTCAGAAACCACATAGGGGTGATTCTTTCTTCACTCACCACACCCCTGATAGAATAAAGATGCCAGTGAGCTGAGACCCACTGCTTAACTTTGATAAAAATGAATTCATCCAATAAGAAACAACATGGAACAATGCCAAACAAATATTTTTAATTCTAAATTGCAAATACTGTATGAAATTAATATGCACAATTACAACTGTTTTAAAAGTCTGCAGACTAACCTTTTTTGAGTATAAAACAAATGTGTAAAACTTGTTCTGTGGAAATGTTGTGAAGATTTGTAGCATAAGTAGGATGTGGTGAGCAGGGTACCCACCTTGGGATCCACAAGAAGGGGTGCCAGGATTGCCCCCCCACCAGGAATCTTTGCAGCAGCAGGGGAAGCCCCGCGCTGCTCCTGCCCAGCCACAGGAGCTGCACAGCACAGCATTGCACCATATCATGTATCTGGGGAACAGGAGGATGAAGGGGGCAAGAAGAATGGTGTTGTCTCCACCCCTGGTGAGACCTCCCCCTCACCTCAGGTGCTCAGTTTGCTCACTACACCTCCAGTGAAGAGAAAAGAAGTGAACTGACTGAATAAAATTATCAGATTACATAAGACTTTTTTCTAAAACTAGTTTTTCACTAAAAAATAATGAATCAGGCAAAAAAATACAATACTTTTTCACTTCTCACATGTAACTGGTTGGGTATATTTATATCATGGTGACAACATATCTGAGCATGGACCCTGCTGAGCATGGCCCCACTTTCTTGCTCATGCTCACACATCCCAAACCTGGACCTATGCTAGTGAGGCCACTGTCAGGCATGTCAGGGGCCAAAGTCTTGGAACAAACATCAGGGACATCGCTGCAGCAGCCTCACAATGTATTTCTGGGTTAGGATCATGCAGGCAGGTGCAGGTGAGCAAGACTATCCCAGGAGACACTGCTGCCATGCTGCTGACACACCCTGTGTATTCTCTCATTATATGATTGCACATTGGTTCAATGTCACTGCTTGAAGTCAGAAATGGAGTTACCTTTTCATGACTGAGGATTGGCTGATTTAGTTTCATAGTTTCATAGTTGGTAGGGTCGGAAGGGACCTGAGCAGATCATCAAGCCCGACCCCCTGCCATGGGCAGGAAAGAATGCTGGGGTCAAATGACCCCGGCCAGGTGATTATTTAGTTTCCTTTTGAAGCTCCCCAGGGTAGGAGCGAGCACCACTTCCCTTGGAAGTTGGTTCCAGATCCTAGCTGCCCTGACTGTGAAGTAGTTCCTCCTGATGTCTAGCCTGAATATACTCTCAGTCAACTTATGACTGTTATTCCTTGTTACTCCTGGTAGTACTTATGGGAACAGGGACTCTCCCATAGCCTGCTGGTCCCTCTTGGCCAGTTTGTATATGGCCACCAGATCCCATCTCGGCCTTCTCTTGTGGAGGCTGAACAGGTTCAGGTCCCATAGCCTCTCCTTGTAGGGCCTGCCTTGCTGCCCCCGATCATGCGAGTGGCCCTCCTCTGGACCCTCTTGATGCTGTACACATCCCTCCTGAAGTGCAGTGCCCAGAACTGGACGCAGTACTCCAACTGTAGCCTGACCAGTGCCGCATAGAGGGGGAGGATCACCTCCTTGGTCCTGCTTGAAATACATCTGTGGATGCATGACAAGGTGTGGTTAGCCTTCCTGACCATGTCCCCACATTAGCAGCCTATGTTCATTTTGGAATCAATAAAATCCTTTTCTGCCTCTATGCTGACTAGAAGGGAGTTCCCCAGCCTGTAGGTATGCTGCTGGTTCTTCCTCCCTAGGTGCAGTACCTTGCACTTGTCAGTATTGAAACCCATCCTGTTCTCATCCGCCCACCCCTGTAACCTG
>NW_005843235.1:191386-205122 GCF_000455745.1 Alligator sinensis
TTGGCTGTCTAGCCGTACAAAAGGCTTGGGTGGTTTCTGCCCAATTTGGAGAGAAAGACGAAGAGAGAGAGACGGAGAGAGAGTCGGAGAGACGGATCTCTAAGCGCTGTGGGTCCTTTTGAACCCAGCACGTCTTTCTTAAGAAGGCAATAGAGGCTCCAATTGCCGAACCCCCGGCGCCTAGCAAACTCCGCGGCACCACTTCCCGACAGCCTCTAGCCCCCCCCCCGCACCGATCCCCGCCCCGACCCTAAGGACCCAATTGTCAAGCCCATGGAGTTTAACAACTCCGAGGGACCTGGGAACCGAGTAACACTCATGGAGATACAGCTGCTCCGTGGGAACGAATTCTTGAACCCTGCGGAGCCTGATTCACTCCGGGGTCAAGGAACCGAGTTTATTAGAGTCCTCCACCGAGAACTCAAGCGGAGCTGAGCCTGGAAAGCTGACCAGCCTGCACCGCGACCATCTCCGGTGTAAGTAAATAATCTTTTCAATCAACCATTACGCCTCCGTGACTGATTCTAGCTCGAGCGTACTACTCCACCCCGCGACTTTTCTCCGGCCCCGTGTGCCCGGGCTGCCGGCCACAGCCCGCGTGCACACAGACGGACCCAGCTCGCGCCCGGCGAGGACGGGACCGGGAGCCAGCCCGCACAGTGGCCTGGTCATAGAAGGCAACCAGGTTGGTCTGACAGGACCTGCCTCGAATGAACCCATGTTGGTTGCCCCTAAGCATGATCTCCCCTGTTGGTGCCTTGCAGATGTGTTCCAGGATAATTTTCTTAAAGAGCTTCCCCAGGACCGAGGTAAGGCTAACGGGCCTGTAGTTTCCTGGGTCCTCCTTCCTCCCTTTTTTGAAGATGGGGACCACATTGGCCCTTTTTCAGTTCTCCGGCAGCTTGTAAATAAATGAGTGCTCGTAAAGCTGTGTCTCTGCTAATTCCCTCAGCATTCTGGGGTGGAGATCGTCAGGACCTGCTGATTTGAACACATTCAGCCCCACCAGAAGTTCCCTAACTAGGTCCTCACTGACCCTGGGCCCAGCTGTGCCTCTCCTGGGTCCATCCAGGATCCTGGTGCAGGGATAACCTGGTTCTTGCTCAAAAAGATGGAGGCAAATAAATTGTTAAAGAGGTTAGCTTTGTCATCTGGTGTGATGACCAGATTTCCTAGCGTATCCTGCAGAGGCCCTACATTACCCGGTACCTTCTTTTTACCCCTTATGTATTTAGAAAAGGTCTTCTTGTTATCCTTGATCTGGGTCACTAGTCCCAGTTCCATCTTCACTTTAGCCTTCCTAACAGCCCCCCTACAATCTCGAGCAATGGAGGTATAATCCTCCTTGGTGATGGCCCCTCCCTTTTATTAGGTGTATGCCTCCTTTTTGGCTTTGAGGCATTCTGATCCACATTGGGATTGTCACCCTTTGGGCTTGGAGGATTGTCTCCTTAAGCAATGACCACTCTTCCAGGATTCCCAACTGCCCTCCCGTCCGGGACCTCAGTGACTCCCTGACTAGTCTCCTTACCTCATTGAAATCTGCTCTCCTGAAGTCTAGGGCTGTTGCCTTGCTGCAAGCCTTTGACACCCTGCGCTGGATGGTGAATTCCAGTAGGTGATGATTGCTATTGCCCAGGTAGTCAAGAACCCGCAGTCCACTCACCAGGTCATTGCCTGTGGCTAGGACCAGGTCCAACAAGGCATTTTCCCTGGTGGGACTGTGCACCTCCTGGGTTAGATGGAGGTCCTGTAACTCAGCTAGGAAGCTATGTGAGCAGTCAGATCTGGCTGACTGCTCTTCCCAGCAGATGTCCGGATAGTTTAGATCACGCATGGTGACCACGTCCCTTGACTTAACTGCCTCCATGAGCTGAACTGAGAATTCCTGGTCCAGCTCTTCCCCCTGGTTGGGTGACCTGTAGTAAACCCCTACCATTAAGTCCCTTTCCTCCCAACCCCCTTGTATTCAGACCCAGAGCACTTTAGTCTACCCCTCCTCTGACCCAGTGCTGTTTGTTGAGGATGTGTATTGATCTTTGATAGAGAGCACCACACCCCCACCTTTCCTCCCTGTTCTATCCCTTCTGTACAGCCAACAGCCTTTGATGTTTACCACCCAGTCATGCATTGGATCCCACCAAGTTTCAGTGAGCCCCACTATGTCTGGGTTTGTGTTAGCTATCAGGAAGGCAAGTTCCTCCTGCTTGTTCCCCATACTATAAGCATTAGTGTAGAGGCATTTAAGGCCTCCTGGAGGTGTATGCACCGCCCCCCTAATCCCAGGACTATCTGGGCCCCAATCTCTTACCTGAGTATTTCTTGTGTTTGTTGCCGTCTTGGCTGGGCTGTTCTTGTGGGTGGCTCTTGGTTTGGTGTTCCATGGCTCCCTCCGTCCTCTTCTTCCCCTTCCCCTGATGACCCTAGTTTAAAGCCTGCTGGAGGAGATCGGCCAACCTGAAAGAGAACACACGCTTACCTTTGGGGGAGAGGTGAAGCCCATCCCACCTGAGTATGTCTTTTGTGCTGAAGTATGGGTCGTGGTCCAAAAAGCTGAAGCCTGCCTCGAGACGCCATTTCCAAAGCCACAAGTTGACCTCCCTGATGCAGGTCTCATGGTGTCGTCCACGTCTGCTCACTTGAAGGATAGATGAGAAGACCACCTGTACCCCTGTCTCCTTCAGCTTGCTCCCCAGAGCTTGGTAGTCCTTCATCAGGCAATCAGGGCTGCTCCTGGCCGTATCATTAGTGCCCGCATGAATTAGGACCATGGGGTAGTAATCGGTGGGCCAGATAATGGCCAGGATTATCTCCATCACATTCTGAATCTTCACTCGAGGCAGACAGTAGACCTCACGTGACATGGGATCCTGGCAACAGATAGTACCCTCTGTACCTCTCAGGATGGAGACACCTATGATGAGCACCCAACATCTCTTCTTCCAGGTCAGCTTGCCTCCTTCAGCCTGTTCTGTGCATGGAGTAGCTTCCTCTCCAGAGGTTTTCTCCTCTCCTTCCTCTTCCTCCAATGTCTCCAGGGCCTCATACCTGTTCCCCAGCTGGACCGGGGAAACTGGAGCTGCCCCACCGCAAGCAGCCCTGGCTCTGGAGGGAACCATCTGCCATTCCGCTGTGCAGGGCACCTCCTGGGGTTCTTCTCCCACTGGTGCTTGGCCCTGCAGGGAAAAGAAATACCCATCAGTTTCATCCTCTGCTTCTCTGATCCCCTCAGACTGCTAACCTCCTTCTGGAGCTCCCTCACCTGCCCCTCCAGGGCCCTAAGATGGGCACCTGCAGGACAGGTGTGGGGGCCCCCATTCCCTGCCCCGCCCCCAGCCCCACCAGGCATCCCCTGCAGACCAGGAGGCAGGGTGATGCCAGCTCCCCCATGGGCTCCATCTGGGTGGAGGCCTCAGAGAAGCCCCAGGTGGGCACCGCCCCCCGGGCAGGGGCCCTAGCAGCACTCCACATCCACACCATTTTTATTTATTTAGTGTGGTGTTTTTATCTTTCCCTTGCTGAAGACTTCTTCCTTGCCCCTCCTGCTTGCCTGCCTGTGTGAATGCTGGCACAAACACAGGCATGCCCTTACAGAGCGTGCCTGTTTGCACGCGTGGCTCAGGAGTGCGGCTCTCTGCCGGCTAAGCTAAAAGGGATCCAGGGGGCTTCCCCTCTGGATCTGCCTCAGCTGCGCCGGGTCCCTCTGCCTGGCTGCTGCCCTGCATCTCTGGTAAAATAAATGTGAGAAGTGATAGCTTCTGGAGTGTTTTTTTCCAGGGTAGCAGAACCATTAGAGATTCTTTTTTCTCTTTCCAAGCCATCACTCATGTGCTGCCTGATAGTTCTATTGTTTTGTGAGACTAAAGTTATTGACTTTACATCACGACTATAAAACCTGTGGCCTTCGTTTCATATTTTTGTGAGATTAAAACAATACTGGAAGGCAGAAGTTGTCTTAGGCCCCCAGAAAGAAAGAACTGGTTTTGGAGATATTGGCCAATGCTCTGCTGTCTGAGGGCTCCATTAGTACCATTGTGAGGTCATAGTGTGGGGTTGCTTGAAAGCAGCAGGCTTCTAGGGAGTACTTTAGAATAAGAAAAAAAAAGAAGAAAAGTAACAAATCATTTAAGGCTTTGAGAAGCTGGCTAAGTGCAGAAACTGTTATGGAAACACTTGAAACAGCATGAGCCCCAGGAATAGGCAGATGTGACTGTGACCAAGGCAAACACCCAGGGACACAGTCAACCATTTCAGGGGGGAATGGTGGAGATATTAGAGATGATGATGAGATGAACAAATTTAGTGCCTCTTCAGTTAGCACAGTTCCACATGAGGTTAGTTCATTATTGTCCAGATAACAATCACTTCACTCCAAAACTGCTCAACTTTCTCCATTCTGGAAAGGATGTGGTTGTTAGTCATGTCCCCTAGTTGAAAAGGAAAGAAGGTCACTGAGTCCAACTCTACTGGATGTGGTTTTGGTGGTAAAACTGAGGGGAGGGGGGGAATTAGAGTGCTTCCACACTGTGGTTAACTCAACAGCATCTGTCACCAGCTACCTATCCTCAGCCCTTCCTGCCAAAGAGAGACGCAGACTTCCAACTTTGGAACAATTTTAGAATTAATAATGGAGATATTGTCAGTTTGCAAATGTGGAATTGGTTTGGCCATTATTGAATAAATGTGTGGACATTAGACATGATAAAATAAATGGAACACAGTCATGGAGCAATTATGCTGCAAAAGTTTAGCACAGGAGAAAAGCAAATACCAGTAGTCTATTGCAGGCCAGATCTTGATAACACCAGTGCTTTCCACAGTTCCATCACTAGATCTAGCAGCACCATTCAAACAGCTCAACATAATTTTTTCAGAGGAAAATCTTTAGCTGATCCTATCTTGCAAAAAAAGACAGTGTGAGATCTGTGTGCTGCTGGAAAGAGCAATACAGCTTGTCTTGTCTGGCTGCAAAAGTGGGAAGGTACTCCAGACCACTGACAGGTGGACCAGTGGTCAGAGTTGGCTACATTTGTTACAGCCACTGAAGATTAGTGATAACACTGGCAACATCTTTGTAACACCTCAGGCAATAGCATAATAGGCTTAGAAGATGTGAAAAACAGCACACCTCCAGCAACATCTTGGGCAGTTTGTGTCACATCATGCATGAGTGGTTGACTCTGGCGACATGATAAATTCACCTGGCCCAAAAGCAGCACACACCATTAGACTTTCTCTATGCAGGCAGCCTCTTAAACTTGAAATGGTGTCATTGCATCCATGTGATACCACAGGTAGGCTAATTAGCATGTGGACATACTACTTGCCATTATCACTCAGCAGTGCTAATCAGCCCCCTGCAACACAGCATGGACATGAGTACTGTGCTTGCCTGGTCTCGAATATCCATTCATGTGCCACCTTGGCACATGTGTCTGCTGTTGGGTGTTGTGTGGGCTCCTGTGACCTCTGGAGGGGTCCTTGATCACCTCAGGGAAAGCCCAAAAACTCTTCTGCCATGACTGTGATGGACTCAGTGGTGAGTTCTCCTGTTGAGGACTCCCTCAGGTGGATCACGCCTCTTGATGGGTATCCATGGGGCTCTGTCTTCCCTACCCCTCTTCTTTACACCAGCCTCCAGGACGAGCTACTTGGTCTTTGTCCAGCTTGCCCTCTGGTCTCATTGATCCCTGCTCTTCACACCACCTGAACTACAATTGGCTCTTCCCCGTCGCTGAACTCCAGGGGTGGCTGGGTACCTAGACCTCCCAGTGTTTCTTCAATGGCCAGCCAGCTGCTTGCCATGGTTCTGAGGCTGCTCCTGTCTTTAAAGCGTTGCCCATGCCCTGCATGAAAAAGAAAAAAAAAGATAAGAAAGGAACCAAAAAAAAGGGAATACAGGCACTTAAAAGGAAAAAGAGGCTGAGGGGTTAGGCTACCAGCCCTTCCTCCCTCACAGCCCCAGTGCCTGAGGCTTGGGTTGTCCCCCAACGCTGCTCTGGGTCCTCTCCCCTGCTGAAGACCTCTCTTGCTTCATCCCTCCCCTTCCCCCCCAGAGCCAGATCCACCATTTTATGCCTGCATTCGGCAGCCTGAAATTGGTAAGTAAGCCCTGGTTTCAGGGCTTTTCTTGTAGGGGTGGGTCACCCCCATCCCCAGTCCCACTCTGGGGAGGGTTTCCTGTCCCTCAGTGACTGGGACAAGTACATTGCTTTTAGTTCAGGAAGCAGCCTACATGGAGCAGTGCAGCATGTCTTAGGGTGCTGCTGCCTAACACAGTAAGTTCACTGTAGAGCTATAGCTTAAGCTGTTTAAGCCCTGTTGGTTCTGTGGCAACAGGCAATGAAGCAAAATTACAAAGACAGTGAGCAGGAGCACAACTGGATCACAACAGATCTAGAATCCTGATTCCAAAGTAGCGTGGCTTCCTTCCTTTCAGTAGGGAATATGAAGACAAGACCAGAAAATGAGACTTACAGATCTAGTGACTGAAACCACTGCCTAAGGCTGCTCAGAATGGCACCATTAACAATTGGTTGCTGTGCTATAGCAGGTGCTTCAGCAGAGGAGAGGAATAGGACCATATGTGCTGCTGCAGGGGAGGGCAAAAGGCCTCTCCGTCCTTTGGCCCAAGCTGGGGATCTTTGGCTTAATCTGTGACATTCCTTTCTACATTGAGGAAGGGCAGTGCACTGCTCTTATGGAGGATGGTAAGGGAATATTTTAAGACATGATGCTGGTCTCCATTAGAGGGGGAAGAAAGTGATATAGCTGAGGGGATTTTTGTATATTAAGTCCTTGTAGCAGTAGGGAGAGACTTGGGAGTAGTTGTTCAAGGAACACAGCTTTGGTATCCCTTCAACTCAGTTTAGTTCTAAATAATGTTCACAAATCTGTCTGGAATGCTGTGATAGAAGGTAACGTGGGAAGAAGTGCTCCTTGTCCACCCTCTTTTTAATTTTGATTAATTTCATTCTGTGGAGAACATCCAACGGATTTACACCACCTGTGGCTGAATCAGTACATTCAGGTTCACAAAATTAATATTGCCACTGTCTGCAGTAATTTCCTGGGATTTGGATAGAGGCAACTTTGCAGGGATTGTGTGAGGAGCAGACACATTTTTCTTGTTTGTTCATCTTTGCTGTTTTCACAAATAAAGTGCTTGGTTTGGCACCACATTTGATTTGTTTGCTGTTGTGTGTGTTGTTTCACAGAGCCACTGCAAAATTAGGTTTTTCTTTCATTTGGTCTGGCTCTGGTTCCCAGTAAAAATGGGTGGAAAATATGCTTATTGTACATGGTAGATCCTAATGGGAAATCCCTCAAGATCTGGGATCACCAATATTGTAATACATTAGTGGTAGAAATTGTAGATAACTTTTACCACAGTTTTGGACAACTTGAACTATAAGCATTGTTACCAGCATGGCCTATAATCTAGAATTTTCTCATAACAGTATTGGTGCATGTGTGTTGGTTTTCTATACTGTTGCTATCTCTACCTGGATACCTTTGGAAATGAGACATATTCTGCATTTCTCAACAGACATTTTTGTTATACAATAAATGATTGTTTTCACAATGATTTGATAATAGTAAGAGGTGTTAATCATGGTAAGGATTCTCATAGTTGGATATATATCTAATTGATTTTATTATAGGATCATGTGACAAGTCCCTGCCCAAGCCACCAACTTACTGGACAGCTAGTGGCCAGTGCAAGCTTGAGGGAATGCATGCCCAAGTGGCTGGGCTGCAATCTGACTAGCCAGTGCCATGCTACCTGGAAGACAGACACTGATTGACCTGGAGCCTGGAAAAGCAGACCTGGAAGACAGGCTGAAGAAAGGAGAGAGAGGATGCATCGGGCCTCAAAGGGAGAGCCCACACATTCTCCCCACCAAGGACCTTGCCACCACAGACACTGCCAGACCACAGCCCATACTAGAACTCTTATGCAGAGCAGCGCATGTCAGGTGGAGAACAGCATGGTCAATGTGGCAAAGCTGGGCAGGAGAATGGTCAGAAGAGATGTACAAAGACAGCTGGCCAAAGCTACCTGACTGGCAGGGAAAACTGAGGGCCAATAGCACTCCAGGGAGCAGCAAGCTAGAACACAGGAACCATGCTGAGCCACCTCAGGCCAGCCCAAAGAGCACCTCACCCTGCAAGGGACACAGATAATGGGAGCCTAAAAACAAGGTGTAAACTGTCAGCAGGTGAAGAAAACCCAGACAAAGGCAGTTAGAAATGGTGCCCCAAGGCACCCTGGACTAAGTTTACTACCCCAGTAAGGGGGTTCTGCTAATACAGAGGCATCAGTGCCTTGCCTAGCCAACTAGCCTGAGCAATTTAAGTCCAGTTACCTTTTTCTGTTGTAATCCTTTGAAGTGAAGGCTTAGGCACCATCCTGAGCAAGCTCACATAACATGTAGCACCTACAAGAAGAAGAACCAAGTGGAGTTACCATTAAGGTTTAGACTTACCATTAAGGTTCAACAATGCCTGAGTGGAAAGACGTGGGGTGTAGTGGAGGAGGAGCCTCAAAGAAGACCAACACAGACTCAACCACACTAAGACCACTGTGTGACCACAGGTATCACCTCCCCATTATCAACCATTTCTTATAGAAACAACAAGTTGTGGCAGGTGAGAGGAGGGAGGTATGTTGCGACCAGGTGAACAAGGCATGCACACTGTCCATCAGTGGCTTCTCCTGGCCTGTACCTTTCACATATGATATAATAGGGCTGTGTCAAGCTGTGACCTTGAATCTAGGGCTTCAGCCTGCCTGGTATAGCTGCTCATCCTAGTCTACCACCTCCTCTGTAGAGCAGACACAGGTGGCCAGAACCCTCTATCTGGGCCTAGCCACACACCCATTCCCTGCCACCAGGGTGGCCAGCCAACATCAGCTGATCCTTCACACCTTCCAATATAAACACCTGACCTGGAAAAGGAACTATCTGGGCAACAAGGCTCAACTTTGTACTTAGGCTGCTGCACCCTTGGCTTGTGTCTCTTCTGACTCTGACAAATTCTTTGGATATCCAACTGGACTTGCCAAGGATCCCAAGTTTGGCCTGACCTTTTGGACCTTTTGGTTTGATTTCTTCAATACCTAACCTGGCTAGCCTTCTGACCTCATGCTCTTCCCAACCCTCTGGATCTTTGATTCAGTTCCCCAAATGGATCTTCTGGCTCCTGACCACCTGGATTCCATGCACATGGACTTTGCACCCTCTCTTTGTATCTTGGATGCTTCTCTTGATCCTGGGTGACTCCCAGATCTGGATATCCATAGCCTGGCATGACAGGCTGCAAGGGACCTCACAAAATCATTTATTTCAGCTCCTTGCTCAAGACAGGTTCATCCTGACTAAACCGTCCCAGCCAAGTGTCTGTCCAACCTGCTTCTGAAAATTTCCAGGGATAGAGAGTCCACAGTTTCTCTAGGTAGCCTGTTCCAATGATGTACCATCAGTCAGAAGGCTTTTTCTAATCTCCAACCTAACCTTTCTCTGCTGTAGCTTGAGGCCATTGATGTAGCCTGTCCCCTATAGCCACAGAAAAAAGCTCATCTCCATCCTGTCTATAATCACCCTTCGGGTACTTGAAAACTGTTATTAAATCCTCACTCAGTATTCTCATTTCTAGACTAAATAACCCTTTAGCCTTTCCTCACAAGGTTTGCTTCTCAGATCCCTAATCACTTTTGTGTTGCTCTCCATTGGTTTCTTTTCAATCTGTCCACATCCTTCTTGAAGTGTGGAACCAAACTGAACAGAATACTCCAGCTGAGGCCTCAGCAGTGCCAAATAGAAGGGAGAATTACTTCACTGGATTTGCAAGCAGGACTCCTATTGATACAACCCAGTATGCTGTTGGCTTTTTTGGTAAAAAGAGCACACTGTTGGCATATATTCCACTGTAACCTGCAGGTCATTCTCTGCAGTACTGCAGCCTAACCAGTAATTCCCCAGTCTATATTTTTACATGCAATTATTCCATCCCAGGTGCAAGATTTTGCACTTCTCCTTGTTGAATGTCATCTAGTTGACTGTGAACTATTTTTCCAGTTGATCCAGGTCATTCTAGAACCTAGCCCTGCCCTCCAGATTGTATGCAATTCCATCCTACTTGGTGTCACCTGCAAATTTTCTAAGCATGCACTAAATCATAGAAGATTAGGTTTGGAAGGGACTTCAGGAGGTCATCTAGTCCAACTCCCTGCTCAAACAGGACTATCCCCTACTAGATCATCCCAGTTAAGACGTTGTCTAGGTGGGTCTTAAAAACCTCCAAGGATGGAGGTTCTAAACCACTCTAGGTAACCTGTTCCAGTGCTTTACTACCCTCCTAATGAGAAAGTTTTTCCAAATATCTGACCTAAACTTCCCTTGATGCAACTCAAGACCATTGCTCCTTGTTCTGTCATCTGCCACCACTGACACCAGTTTAGCTTCATCCTCTTTGTAACCAGCCTTCAGGTAGTTGAAGGCTGCTATTAAATCCCCAATCAGTTTTATCTTCTGCAGACTAAATAAGCCCTGTTCCCTCAGCATATCCTCAGAAGTCATGTGCCCCAAACCCCTAACCACTGTGTTGCCTTTGTGGACAAATTGAAAAGAGTCCAGCATCCTTTCTGCAGCAGGTGGCCCAAAACTGGACACGGTACTCCAGATGTGCCTCACCAGTGCTGCATAGAGGGGAAGAATCACTTCCCTCAATCTGCTGGTAACACTTCCACTAATGCAGCCCAATATGTCATTAGTCTTCTTTGTAACAAGGGCACACTGTTGAATCGTACCCAGGTTATTGTGCACCGTAACCCCTAGGTCCTTTTCTACAGAGCTGCTGCCTAGCCAGTCAGCCCCCAGCTTGTACTGGTGCATGGGATCATTCCATCCTCAATGCAGGACTTTGCACTGGTCCCTGTTGAACTTCAAGATATTTCTTTTGGCCCAATACTCCAATTTGTCTATGTCACCCTGAATCCTAGCCCTATCCTCCAGAGTATCTACTACTCCTCCTAGCTTGGTGTCATCTGCAAACTTACTCTATGCCATCTTCCAGGTTGTTGATGAAGATACTGAACAAAATAGAAGGGACTAGCCCCTGGTGCACTCCACTTCATACTGACTTCCAACTAGACATTGAGCCATTCATTAATACCCTCTGAGCCCAATGATCCAGCCAGTTTTCTATCCAGCTTATGGTCCATTCATCCAGCCTGTACTTCCTTAGCTTGCCTGAGAGAATGTTGTGGGAGACCATATCAAAACTTGTTAAAATCAAGGTATACCATATCCATTGGTCTTCCCATGTCCACAAAGAGTCATTTCATCATAGAAGGCAATCAAGTTGGTTAGGCATGACTTGCCCTTGGTGAATCCCTTCTGATTGTTCCTGATCACCTTCTTCTCCTCCATGTGCTTAGAAATGGATTCCTTGAGGACCTGCTTCATGATCTTTCTAGGGACTGAGGTGAGTCTAACCAGTTTGTAATTCCCCATATCCTCCTTCTTCCCTTTCTTAAAGATGGATACTATATTTGCCCTTTTTCCAATCATCTGGGACCTCTCCCAATCACCATGAGTTTTCAAAGATAATGGCCAGGGTCTCTGAAATCACATCAGGCAACTCCCTCAACACGGTTGGATGCATTGTGTCTGGCCTCATGGACTTGTACATGTCCAGCTTTTCTAAATAGTCCCTGTAACAGGGACCAGGTCCCAGTCACCATGCTGACCCACCTCCCTGTCTGAGCAGTCTGCCTGCCTATACTCACCTGTCACATATTGATGTAAACAATAAGTTGTTTATTTTAAAAGAGGCTTCCCATTTTAAAGCCCAATGCCAAGGGCATATTACATGGCTCCAAACCTTCCCTTATACCATGTCCCATGCCTTGCAGATGGCATGGAAATTCCACTATCACTCCACCTTCCCCTTACTGGGCCACTCTGGCCTCTGGCCCAACTATGCCTCAGGTGTCCTTGGACTCACACCCCTTTACGGGGGCCCCCACTCCAGCTACTCTGGTAAGCTTCTGTGCAGTCCTTTGGGCCATCTTAAAATCCTACTCTACATGGCTGCATACTCTTCCAAACTCTTCACTAGGAAGGCATAGGTGTGGCATTTCCTGGAAACTGCCCTGCTAGAAGCAGCCCCATCACACCATCCAACCACAGCAGGGTGTAGTTTTAGGTCACTCCCAGGACCAGGACCAGGACCAGGAACCTCCTGCCATCTCCCTTAGTTCCTACCCTGCCCTCCAGGTGTTCCTGAGCAGCAGATCCACCCAGACAATGTTCTGCCTCCAGCTGCTTGCAGCAACTGCTTGGCAAGCTTGCTCTTATTGCTAGCTGCTGAGCCCTCTTCCCCAATCAGGCAGTCTCCTGCTGGCCATATGACTCCTGATTGGGGAGTGCAGCCACCTGCAGGCTTCCCCTGCTGCCTACTCAGGCCCTTGGAGTGGCAGGCACCACAGGTGTCCTGCTGTAAGCAGGCATCCAAAGGTGCCCTGCCACAGTTCCTAACCTGTTCTTTAGCCACTGTTGGCTGCTCACTGTGAGGGGAGAAGGGAGGTGCAAGGAGGAATCTCTGAAAACCAAAATCAATTAATACTCACCGCAGGTGTGAGGGAAAGCCCAGCTGGGACAGGGAGTGTCTCACTGTGGTTCTACAGTGAGTGCTCCTTTTGGATTGGTGGTGGAAATCTGGAGGCAGCTACTTCTGGGGGGCAGGCAAGGAGAAACCACAGCATCCCAGAGAGTGAGATGCAGGAGGGCTCTCTGGCCTGTGGTGTTCCGTGGTGATCTACAGTTAGCGAGAATGGGACAGCTGGCAAGAGTAGTCAGAGGACCACTGGAAAAGGCATGAAAGCACTACTCCAGGGAGCCATATTCTTCTGACCAGATGGGAACTCAGTGGCGGTGGTTAAGGTAGGAACTGATACCAACAGGATGTGACATGTGCTCAGTGCCAGCAGCGTGTATCCCTGAAGCAAAGGGAAGCAATCCCCACTGCATGGGTAGAAGGTTCACTCTACAGGGGATGTCAGCAAACAGGGTTTCGTAGTTTCATTGTAGCTAGGGTTAGGAGGGACCTGAACAGATCATCAAGCCTGACCCCCTGCCACAGGCAGGAATGAATGCTGGGTTCACAAGACCCGAAACTCCTCTTGTATTTGCCCAAGGTAGGGGCGAGGACCACTTCCCTGGGAAGTTGATTCCAGATTTTGGCCACCCTAACTGTAAAATATTGCCTTCTGATCTCTAACCTAAACTTATTCTCCATCAGCTTATCACCATTGTCCTTGTCACCCCAGATGGTGCTGGGGAGAAAAGGGCTCTGCCTATTTGCTGTTGATCTCCCTGATGAGCTTGTAGGCAGCCACCAGGTCCCCCCTCAGCCTCCTCTTGCTGAGGCCGAACAGGTTCAGGTACTTCAGTCTCCTTGTAGGGCCTGTCTTGCTGCCCTCTCACCAAGTGGGTGGCCCTCCTCTGAACCCTCTTCAGGCTGGCCACATCCCTTTTGAAGTGCGGTGTCCAGTACTGGATGCAGTACTCCAACTGCGGCCTGACCAAAGTTGCATAGAGGGGGAGTATCACTTCTCTGGACTGGCTTGAGATGCACCTTTGGATGCATGACAAGGTGTGGCTGGCCTTGCTGTCTGTGGTCTGGCATTGGTGGCTCATGTTCATCTTGGAGTCAGTAATGATTCCAAG
>NW_005843235.1:205470-215497 GCF_000455745.1 Alligator sinensis
GTCTAGAAAGACTATGTCCACAGTGACACCATCATCCAAGGATTTAGTTACTTGGTCATAAAAGGCAATCAGGTTGATCTGGCAGGACCTGCCTTTGATGAACCCATGCTGATTTCCCCTGAGTATGATCTCCCCTGCAGGCCCCCCACAGATGTGCTCCTTGATGATACTCTCCAAGATCTTCCCGAGCACCAAGGTGAGGCTTACAGGCCTATAGGTACTTGGGTCCTCCTTCCTCCCCTTCTTGAAAATTGGGACCACATTAGCCAGTTTCTAATCCCCTGGCACCTGGCCAGATGACAATAAATGCTCATACAGCTGGGCCAAGGGTTCCGTGATGACCCCTGCCAGCTCCCTCAACACCCTTGGGTGGAGGGCATCTGGACCTGCAGATTTAAAAATGTCCAGCCCTTCCAGAAGATCCCTAACTACATTTGTGCTGACTGAAGTTTTGACAGAGCTATCCCCAAGATCGTCCCTACCTCTGCTAGTTGGAATATCCCAGTCCCTGTTCAAGAAAACAGACGCAAAGAAACTTAAAAATATTAGCTTTCTTGTCTGGCATGGCCACAAGATTACCGTTTGTGTCTTGCAGGGGCCCTACATTGCCTGGTGCCCTCTTCTTGGTCCCAATGTACTTGAAAAAGGACTTTTTGTTGTCCTTAATCCTGGATGCTAGCCTGAGTTCCATCTCTATCTTGGCCTTCCTAATAGCCCTCCTACACTCCCAGGCCAAGTAGGAGTACTCTTCCTTGGTGATAGCAGGGTGAGTCTCCTGAATTCACTGGTCCAGTGGTGATGTCTTCTGGAGAAGTGTCAAGAGGCCAGAGACCCTACTTGTAAAACCCAGCTTGCTCCAGGGGTGGAAGTCAAGATTGGGTAGAATTGATTTATGGACAGGGATGTTTTCCCCTGCAGGAGCTTCCATGTGGTTCCAAACCTCAGACTTCCCATAAGGTAATTATGCTCAGGCTCACCACAGGGTTAGTGGAGCAGGTCTATGGAGTTGTAAATTGATTCGAGTTGATTGACTTGCGGACCCTTAATGAATTAAGGCTGATTGAGTGACAGACTTTGAATAAATGATAAGTTCATCTGAATCTATTAAGCTAAGAGGTCTTAGTGAATTTATTTCAGAAATATTTTGTCTCCTGGGTTCAGTCCAGTAGATGGGTACAGAGTTTAATGACTTCATGTTCATTTACATAATCTAGCTCGGACAACTGCACATACAGTCACCCCAGTCTTATATGAGGTGACTTTTCTCAGCTTCACATGCAACTGTGTGGCATGATGACCCAGATGTCTAACATCCAGGATGTGGTAAGGGCAGAGTGTAAGAGGAGGTGGAGCCCCATGAAGAAGTCCTCCAAGGGACAGGCTGGGACCCCATCAGCTGACATAACCATCTCCTAACATCCAAAGATACAAAGGCGTGGCAGATGAAACCATAATATCAGAGATTTGTGGTAGCAGCGCTGACTTTCCACTGACAATGTACTCTGGTAGGATGTCAGGCAGGAGAAGGCCAAGGCCACATTGCACATACCCCTGACATTCAACTCCTCCTCAAACTGTGCCACCAGGTGCACTAGTCTGGGTAGCTGACCTTCCCTGTGAAGAGTGAGGTAAAAAGGTATTGAGTACTTCCCATCGTCCAAGTAATGAATGAAGATATTAAACAATATTGGACCCAAGACAGACCTTTGCTGGACCCTATTTGATGCCTCCCCACAGCTAGACATTGGTATATTGATTACTACTCATGGAGCATGATGTTCCAATCATTATGTATCCACCTTACTTTAGTTCCATCTAGTCTGCTTCCTTTGCTTGCTAATAAGAATTTAATGGGAGACAGTGTTAAAAGTCTTGCTAAAGTCAAGGTATATCACATTCACTGCTCTGCCCTGACCCATAAAACCTGTAACCTTATTGTAGAAAGAAATCAGTGGGTCAGGCATGACTTGCTCTTGATGAATCCATGTTGGCTATTCCTGATCACCTCATTCTCCTCCAGGTACTTCAAAATATATACCCTGATGACCTGCTCCAAGGTATCAAGGTCTGACTGACTGAGTTGTAATTTCCCAGATCCTCCTTCTTTCTTTTCTTAGAGATGGACCCTTTTCAGTCATCCAGGACCTCACCCAGATAGCCAATGGCTCTGAAATCCTTCAGCTAACTCCTTCACTATGGTGGGGTGTATTCTATCCAGTTCTGCTGTCTTGAAAGCATTTGTCTTCTCTACATAATCCCTAACCTGTTCTGCCATTACTCTAGGCTGTTGGTCTCCTTTCTTATCTTTGCTGCCACCTGTGCTTGTCATCTGGTTTATTATATTCAAATGGTTTGTATTTTCTCATATATTTCTGTATGAAAGTCTAGCTAGAAAATTGCTAAACTTTCTTAGACCCATAATCCTTAATTTAAATGGGTTTACTTCAGCCTATTCCAGCTGGAAGGAGGATGAAAGCCTCACTCTCAACATAACCTCTTACCAGGGACAGCCCACTCCCCTGAGCCTCTTTCCTCCCATGCTTTTTCATATATTTTGGGTCAGCCCTGCTACCTGGTTTATCCCTGTAGAGAGATCAGTTAGAGGCAAATTCTTCCCCTGCTAGCATGACACTGTCACCCTGCAACCCCTCCAGGGGAATGGATTACTTTAAGAACCTCTAAAGGCCAGAAGAAGTCACTTTCCCCAGAAGTTGTTGCCATCTTCTGTGGCTTGCCTGTCATGAGTGTGGGCTGAATATGCAAATAAACCTCCAGTAATAGATTTAATAGTTTTCAAATAAAAAAGTATGATAGTTGTGGACAGTTATAAATAACTGAAATGAAACACATTATGTGTACCATGCCTTCACATGCACTTGTTTAGCTCTTTTGCTGTTAACTTGAAACATCTGTCTCTATGGAAGTGGAGCATTCCACTGCAATAAACACAGTACTAGAAGTGACCCACATATTAAATGACAACATTTGACAAATTTTAGCAGTTGATTACTGGGGAGGGGTAGGCTGTGGTTATAATCAGTGTAAACCAAAAAAATGTGTACCTTTATAAACCTAGGGTTTAAATGAAACATCTGTACTAAATCATGGTTATAGACTAGCACTGTAGCCAACCACCATACCAGATGATAATGATACGTTTTTAACAATCCCTATTTCCATCTCGATCCCAAAATCACATCCAGACCAGGCCCACAGGTATGAGTGCTGTTAAAAACAACTGGGATAATTCCAAGCTACAATGGATCCTGAGTCAATATGAGCTTTTCTCAACTTAGACATGATAGTTGTCCCTAAGAAGAAAACTCACTGATTCCAGTACCTGATGAAGGTTGTAAGCTGAGGTAGGAATTCAGGTGAGTATCAGGGTGTTCATGATTCTACAACAATTTCCAGAATTTTTGTATTGGGGAGCTTAATATTAAAAAATGTGGACATATTGTAATGGGCCTGAAATCCAAATCTTCGTGAAACAAAATACAGCAAAAAGGTGGATGTAAAATTGCTGAATGCAAACGGGCTAGTGTTAGACTGATATCTCTTAGAGGAGCATCCTAAGTTTGGCAGTTTATACTTTTTTATATCTGGAGTCTATCAAATTAGATTGAAAGTCCCATAATAACAGTTCTTCTTTGCAAGCTTTCTATGATGTACTGTTTCTAGTTTGTGTTTGTTTTTCTAGAATGAAAGAAAATCAAATGATAATTAAGCAGACCTGAAACCTAGATCATCTATCTATCCATTTTTCCAAGTTTTTATATTGAGGCCCTTACCTAATATCTGACTTTTTATGTCTTCTTATTACATTTTGTTTGGAATCAGGATTTTTTTTTGCCAACAATTCATAGGAGTTACATTTTTAAGTTAAAAAGGAAAATAAATTACTTATACAATCAATTTTCTAAATAAACTTACATTTGTTTAATGCAGTCTACCATAAACACAAAATGACTAACCCTACAATAAAATCTAGTCATCAATACATCATATCCATAACTGATAATCAAAAATGTTTTACTTGCACATAAAAAAAAAATCTTACACTGGACATACAGAGGAGAAGAATTTCATAGGGATGAAAATCTGAGGTATATTAACAGAAAAAATTATATAGTTACCATTTTATTACTAGCATTACCTAAATCTTATTTTGTTTATTATATGGGAATAGTTAGAATACTATGACTAATTTCTTTAATGAAGAGTCTAATCTTGCAAACATACGTGCATGTGAGCCCTAAAGTCTGAATTCAATGGGATGTGGATTGGAATTTAAAAATGTGAGGAGATCTATTTAAATTAAGCTGATGACTGGTAAGGTAATAGTCAAGCTTTTATGGTATTGGACATAACATTGCAAATAAAATGGAGAGGTAGAAATATCTTGTAGATAAGCAGTATATGGTATTCTTTTAATTACCCTGTAAGAGTCTGTTTTTCTGTTCACGTACTTTAATAAAGTTTTACAAAGTTTGCAGATAATGTACAAATACTGAGGGAGTGATATAATACAAATAATTATATTAGATTAATTAATTTAATAATAGACAAATGGAGCTTTTGTCACAAAAAAATACTGCATAAATGCACAACAAAATCAGAATAAAATGCAGCAAATGAATAAAGTCTCAAAAGATTGACAAATATAACTATTTTTGTGCATTTTAATAGATTCACTTTAGTTACAGATGGGATATTCTGCTATTACTGTACTATTTGGTATAAAAACAATGAATCACTTCAGATTTTACACCTGTTTTAAAAATGTTCAGAGTCATCTGAATGGGTCTTCTTCACTATATCTACACAAGATACTCCTGTGCAGTCATTACTGAGCATTCATTTACTTTTTGTATAAGTAAGTACTAAATGAATGTGTAGTAACCTGAGTTACTGCACAGTATCACCGACAAACACATTTTTGTGGTGCTACTGTGCAGTAGTGTCACATCACAGTTTTTGCCACGCAATGCTACTGCACAGGCAGTGTCTCGTGTAGATGTGGTCACTGTACAGCTAATGACTTATTATGCCAGTTCATAAAATAAAATGCTCTGTCATGTTTATCCTTAGTTTCACAATTTTCACAAGAAATTTGTTGAGTGGAGTCTATGGCATAATGATGTTTTTTTTTCTGAGTAATGAAACCCCTAATTCCAGCTATTTACCTGAGTGTTGATCTTTGCTCGTGAGGTCATGGCATCTGGAAAATATACAAACATTCACAAGAAAACCACATGATCAGACCAGTTTAGGTTTTGTGCTAGCCCGTGCTATGCAGCCAATACATATTACAATATGTTACTATGTGAGTCATTTACAATGGCACAAATACCATTGTATGGAGTTGAAAAGGTGTCTTTAAATATTCCAAGATGGAAATCAGAGTCTAGTTTCTAAAGAAGAGATGTTTTTAGTTTGAAAGTTGTATATTGATATGTATGTGTCTGTCTAATGAAAGATGTCACCTTAATTTCTCTGGTCCAGTATACTGCAATGTAAGAACTCTCATGCTTAGGGATGGTATTAGCAATTAGTAAAATCCTTCCATGTCCTGCATGGTGGCAGGATTTCTGAGAATTTGTTACACTGTGGTGTTAAAAATCACAGGTTACACTTCCATTTCAGCACTCACAAAAAAAGGCGGTATGTGCTCAGTACATAATACATAAATTAAATGGGATGGACTTTTTCAGAGCCCTCAAGAGTCAGGGTGACTTGTGATGGGAAACTTTATTAAAATCATATAGTAGGGCAGATTTATATTACTTCCTCCAACAAATCCCACAACACTCTCATTTCCAGATCTCTTTGTTATACCCATTTCAATCACAGAAAGGCCTGAATTCTGGGCTACCATTCTACAACTCCATTACACTGTTCTTCTTGTATCACGTGCCATTATTATTTTAATTTTATCTTGCCACTTTTGTCACGTGGAATACTTTCTATGCCATGGTGGTTAACAGTCTGACATACACTTTTGACAGGTATTTTGAAGTGAAGTATGTGATGTTTACTGCATCTGGCGATACTGATTTCTCCTTAGGGGCAACTGGGGAGGATTTAAAGTATCTGAACCCTCTATTCAGGACAGAGATCCCATAAAGGGTCTACCAATACTAATATATTTGCAGAACCAGAACAAAAACTTGCATTTTTGCCACATTTTGTGGCATTAAAGGAAAAAATTCAGGGGACTTAGAGGGGTGTAGGTTGTAGCCGTGTTGGTCTAAGGACATAGACAGACAAGGTTCCTTGGGTGAATCTGATATCTTTTATTAGACCAACCCAAATAGTTGGAAAATAATTATTAAGCAAGCTTTCGGGTTCAAAAACCCTTTGTCAGGCTAAGGAAGTTTCAGCTGAAACTGACGAAGAGTTTTTGAACCCGAAAGCTTGCTTAATAATTATTTTCCTACTATTTGGGTTGGTCTAATAAAAGATATCAGATTCACCCAAGGAACCTTGTCTGCCAAGGGGCTTAGAAGCATTTGTTTGTCTAAAAATGATTGGCAGGAGGAAAAAATAAGCTCTGATCCTTTGATTTTTTGTAATTTTTTAAAAAACGTTTTTCTCTTCTTGTTGTTGACATTAGAAATGCAAATGTAGATTCTATGATAGATTCTATGGATAGCTGAAAAATTAGTAGGATTATAATATTAACCACTCTAAGAAAGTATGGGGGTTGGGGGGGGGGGTTATATAGACTTTTAACTTGTTTTTTTCTTTTGAGGAAAAAGACCCCTCCTTGTGTTAAGGGTTCTATGCCCTGCCTACTCAGAGAAACTTAAACTACGCGTCTGAGTAATCCAAGTAGTTCTCTAAAAAGCAAGAGAAGTCTTTATATCCCTAATATTTAGAAGGTGAAAGATCTTTTTCAGGCCTTTTCATCCCTCATAAAGAAACAACAATGGGTTGAAAACATTTCCTCCCTTTTACAATGGGTATCACATTGTAATAAATGGAGTAGAAATGCACTTTATGTAAGAAAATTGAAACCAAAGAAACATCCTCTACATAGGACTATAAAAATTTTTATACTTTGGTACGGAAAAGCACAGAATACTTACTGAGTTCCATTAGGGGGCTATCATTTTAGGATGCATTTAGATACTAAAGTAATATTTTTTTAATAGAAAACCCCGAGTTGTTTATTTATTGAGTTTGCTTCTATGATTGTAAAAAGTGACCACTACTGAACTCCCAGGAAGAGTATCATACCTTCCCCAGTCAATGGAACTATGCTAGTTTACATCAGGAGAATTTTCTGCAATCGTTAATATATACAACAACCTATGTATTATATAGACACACATCACCAACAATGCAATGGGGCCCAGGCTACAAACATGTCAATGATTTTGAAACTCCTGTCTGAAGGCCTGTTAAAATATAACCATGCAGAAAAATATGTGTTCATATTTGCTCATCTCATCTGAAATTCTATCCAATCCATTCCAGCACAGAGCAATCTGCAGCATCAACAAAATCACTCTTCATTTGAAAGAATATATACATGTTGCTGATGATGTACCGATTTTCCCCAGGCATTCTCTATTTTCAGATGTTCTTAATCGAGTCCTGACACTTGGTCTAGTCAATCCATACGAAGGAACCAGCAACAGGACTTGATATGACTTTTGGAAAATTATTTATTTGTTTGGGCATCTGCCACCAGGTCATTTTGCATTAAGTGAAAGCTGCTGCTAGGGAAAAAATGTTGGACCTAAGAAAATGTCATGGTACTCAGCCAGATTTATTCACTTTGCGTACTTTGTGTTGCAATTTAGAAGTGAGACAGATGACAAATAGGGTTTTGGGTTTTTTTTAACCAAATGAGATCCCTTCCTATTGCTGTTTCTTTATAAAAGAATCCTTGATTCATATGCTGCATATATGGCAAAAGAATTATGAATTTAAGCTATGTTCTACCTTATTTTCTCCCATATTCAGCATAGACTTAAAACATTAAGTACTTTAGACCTCTGAAAGCTTGTGAGGTTTACTTGAAGAAGCAACAGCCAACTATTGGTTGGGTGGTCTGGAGGTTGCTGGACACCCAGATCTTATATGGTTTTCAGAAATACTGTGGTTTAATTGTGGGTATTTCATTTTTGATTTTGAACAGTAAACCATTATTCTATATTACTCAAAGAATAATTGCAATCCCATTAGCCTCAGCATGATATAATAGCATAATACAAGCCTCAATTATAATTTTAAAGATTTTGACATATAAAATAACAGTGTGTAAATTTTAAAGTTATTTACACATCACACCCGTATGAATAGACACTGATCTGTGGTAACCATATGGTTTTATAAGCATTAGTTCTGAATTACTGATGCCGGCATTAACCTCCCACCTCCCCAGAGAAACATACATCAGTTCCTTGTCCATTTACCTCCAATGGACACTTCTAATACTTTTCCTATTCTGTTACCTTTTGACTGCTTCTTTTCACCTATAATTTTCATACTTTGTAATTATCAATGTCCTAAATTATATGATTTGAAAATGATGAAAAGTAGATTGGAAATAAAAGCTAAAATGCTCATGTATACATTTTTTTCTGAACTAAATTGCCACTTTTATTCTGTAGTAAACATGCAATTCCCTGTGTACTTGGGAGCCTGAAAATAGCAGAGCTCTTAGAACAATCTGAAGGACATAAGGTAAAATTTTCACAAGTATCTAAGGGCATCTCTACACAAGAAATTATTTCTCTTTAACTGTTGCTGATTAACCCAAGTGTGTACACACTGGGTGCCTATACACATGCTTTGATGCATTCTAATTAGAACATTGTAGCATTGCTGTAGCATCATATGTATAAGCCCCTGTGGGTTTAAAAATGACTGCTGGGGTGCTTTAACTAAAGCTGATTGAATGAGCTTTAGTTAAAACGTCCTGCAGTCATTTTTAAATGTGGGAGGCTTAATACATGTAACACTGCAGCATTTTAATTACAGCGGTTCTCCGCGGACTGCAGTTCTCCTAACTGCATCATATAGATGCCTACATTTAACAGAGATCCAGGATGGTAATCCAGTTAGACATATTTAGGACCACTCTACTGTCAATGGGGAGAATTAAGTACCTCTGAAGAGCAATCCAGAAAGCTTGGAGGTGGCTAGAGGTGGCCAATAGGAAATACTAAGTACAGGGGTGAATTTGAACTCATACCCACCTCCAGAGCGTGGGCATCTGACTCAGGCTGCACATTAGGCCTCTCCTTTTACCTGGGATCCTGAATTCCTTTGTTGCTTTTATGAGTGTTGGCACAACTGCCCAGTTATGGTGCTGCCACACATCTTTTGGACAAGAGTTTAATGGTTAGAGCTCTCACCCAGGAAGTGGCAGATGTGGTTTCTTGGCCCTTTTCAGTTGCAGGAGATTCACATGCACATCTTCCACTTCCCAGGGTAGTACCCTAATCTCCAGGCTACAGAATCATTTGGGTGGGGATGCCTTTTACTCCTCCTATTGAAGCTGGCCAATTGGGCAGCCAAGCATGCAAGAGTCCCACAGCCAGGTGGAGAGCAAGCAAGGTGAATACTGTCTTTGTAGGCTAGTGGTTACAGCATTCAGCTTGCAGTGGGAAGACCTGGGTCCAGGACAGGCTCTTCCCAGGGCTGTTTATATAGTTTACATTGGGCAATCACTGGTTAAAAATCAGAAATATGTCTGATAGCAGGAACCAAAAGCCTGGTTTTCCCCCTTCCAGCTGTGTGGCACCAGAGGCAACGTAAGCCCTAAACCAGTCAAACTGAGCTGCCTTTTTGGGTCAAGATGTTTAAGTTTTAGAAATTACTGTGCCTATGTTCACAAGCATATACAACCAAGCCAGGTCCGTCTCTGAATCTGTCTTAAAAATATGAAGTATTTTCAGACCTCACTCCAAATACCAGCCAAGTGCTTCTCAAAATCAAATTAAACTAGTGGGAGCTGATGGCAACCCATCCTAATAAAAACCTACCATCTTGCTCTACATTTGACAGGAAT